>NC_056626.2:393237454-393537454 GCF_002870075.4 Lactuca sativa
CATACATACGTGTATAGTGTGTGTTTTGTGTGTTTTATTCAAGTACCTGTGCCAACAGTTCCATCACTCCCTGCAAGAATTCTGTACTTGTCTTTCCTCGTAAAATTTGTGCACTCAAACCCTAAACTCGCGGCCAAGATTCTCTGCACGTAATTTGCGACATCTTGAGGGCTTTTTCCCGACGAACATGTTGCCTCTACCGGCAACTGGTTCATGAACGTCACCTCATATATAGGATTTGGGTTCATGAAGAAAAAAATAGGGTCTAACCCTTTCCAACCTCTAGCAGTGGTTGCATGGAAAAACCCGACTCGACAATTCATTGCAACAGGCACAATTCGATCTGTTAGTTCTGCGAAAAGTGCACTAAATCGGAGCAGAATGGGTTCTCTGCAAGTTGTACCTTCGGGGCAAATCACCAAATCACCTTCGGATAATTCTTTTTTTATCCGTTCAGCGTCCACTTGTCGATTGCGGGTCAAACGAACGGTTGGAATAGGAGACAGGAACTCAGATAATCTTGATAACGAGTAGGTGACCGCAGGGATCTTGCGTTGGAGAACTGTAGATAACACTACGGGGTCCATTAGGCTTCGGTGGGTGCATACGAATAGCACACCAGTGCTCGACCCCTGGGAAGGTGGCGACGGTGGAATCCCTCTAACAACGAGCCTCCAGACGAAGATTGATGTCACGTTACGAGCCAACCACGGTGGCACAACGTTACCGGTGATCAAACGAACGATTGCGATTATGATACCGAATGGGATCCAAAGGAGGATCGAAAGAGCTACGGAGGGAGTCGGCCTCTGGACAAGACGCCCGTCATGGAAGATCACCGGCTCCGGTAGGATTTCTTGGTCGGTTATATGCTTCTGGTTTTGGTTCAGGTAAGGTGCACTTATTTGTTCCTGTTGCATATGAATTATAGTAAGCTTTCATGCATGCAAGATTACATGAAAAATTAAAGGATGTAAATTTATTACCTTGCATAGAGATAAAAACGAAGAATCATAATGACATCTTCCTAGCCCTAAGCTAGGTTGTTTATCTTCAAACATGGCTGCAATACGATCAGCTATGGAGGCACCAAAATCACCCACCTGGACTAAGCCCGTGGCTAACCGAAACCCGGTAACCCGAAGTTCACTCCCAACAACATCATCAGCTCGGAGATGCTCCCTGACAAAATGCTCCACCATGACCCTGGGCATCTTGGTCACCACAACCCTTCTCTCACCGGAGTTAAACACCCTCCATGCATCTAAATCAAGATCATCGAGATAAAACTTGGGCAGAACTGCCCTCGCCACCGATTCAATTTCCGAAATGGGAACACCGGCTGTGGCAATAAAAATGGCCAGCTTTACACCAACGTCGCCCTTCCCACAAACATCGAGTAGTCGGATTACAGGCCAAAGTAGTAGCAGAAATGTGAAACGGATTAAACCGGAGGCTTCGTAAGCTACTAGCATGAAATAGGAGAAAGGATCATTGTTTTTCAAGAGGGTTCCTTCTAGACTAGATACCACAGACTCCATTAATGTTTTGGTGTTCTCGACCCAATGTTTTAAAAAGAAATCTACGGAGATTTGTTTAATGATGATATACTGTGAAGGTGAGAAGGGATATTATCGCATTTATGAGAAAGATGTTAAAGGTAGAATGGCTCAGTTTATCCATACCATCAATGTATATAGGGTCGTTTTTAGGGCAGAGGGAATGAACTTCCCCATTAATGAGGCCAGATAGGGCCCCTACATAGAATCTACATAGATTTTTTTTCCAGATCTCTCTAGTTCCAAGTTCCAACCCTTCCAAAAGATCGATTTGGAAATAAAATCTTTCATCCCAAACTTTTTGGTACAAATTATTAATATATACAAGTAGAGAAGAAAGAAAAGTGAGAGGAACAACGGCTTGAAGAACCTGCTGCGGGACCTCAAAACCCGCTCGACTCCTTCCACTCTTATATAAAATTATCACGTTATGTGATAATTAATGTATCAACAACATATAACTCTTTAAATTCTATGAACCACTTTCCGTTAACCCATAACCTCGACTACTCCCATCAACATTTCAACCAAACTTAAATATTTATTAAAAAAAAATATTATCTGATCTCTTTTTAAATAAACAAACCATCCATATCAAATTTTATCACTTTTTAGCAATCGAACCTAACTTAGAATTTACATAAAAATAATATATTACTTATTGAATTAATATTAATCTTGTAGAAAAAATATATAATTAAATTTTGGATTTACCTTTAAACAAGGGTAAAATATAATTATTTACACAGTTAGGTTTAATTATAACACTTAGTTGAATTCCACCATCAAATGGTGGGAATGGATACATTACCAAATGGAAAAATGAAAAAAAAAAAATGACGTGGGCCTGTGGGATGAGTTCTTTTTTTTCTTTTAAATTGTTAGAAAAATCCAAAGGAGATGGCTATATGTAAGACTATATGTAGTGGTTTTGTAGTGACTAAATTGTAAGGCTATATGTAGTGGTTTTGTGATTCTTACTCAAAGGAGATGGCATCCGCCCACCTCACCTCCATCAACATCTCCCTGGTGGAAGAGGGATGATATACTTACCACCCGAAGAGGAAGATAGAGGGAAAACGTAGAGTGAGACAGAGGAAAAAATGAGAGAGATTGTGGGTAATCATGAAGCTAGCTACGAAGAGTCTCACTTACGTATATTAGGGGTGGTGTTTGAGAGAAAGTCACACATGAGTTGTGATGCTAACTCGGGTTACGCGTGTGTTTTACCAAGCATTCCATATAACATAAGAATGTTCCTTGTGCTTAAAAAAATACGATAAAATTGCAAAATTGGTGATTTGTCGAAAATTATCATTTTCGTCCAAAAAGTTTTGGATTTGGACCACTCATCAAAAATAAGAATTTTATTGCGGATTTGATCCAACACTTTTTGAAAGTACTCAAAATGGCGAATTTTGCTCTTTTAATTTTCTTTTTTAATTTTCATTGATTTATAAAAATTAAAGGAAATGCTAAAATAAAATACCATGCAACTAACACCCCCCCCCCCCACACACACACACTATCTCTCTCTCTCTCTCTCTCTCTCTCTCTCTCTCTATCCCCTCCAATTTTCATTTGAATACCATCGTTCGTGGTGACGATTTTAATAAGATCTAGGTAAAACAAATAAACTTAAAACCCTAAACTTCACATGCAACCTAAGGATCTATATTTTCACTATTAAACCTATAATTATGAACATCAAATAAGAAACTCTAGAAACCCAAGGTGTATTTCGAAAATCATAGAAGGGTTTAGAATTACATATTATGTTGTTATTATAGTAAATAACAAGAATACTTGACTTCTAGAACCTTTAGAAGCAAACACTATAATTGCCATGCCTCTAATAGCTCACACTCAAACTAGCAAGAAGGAAAAACTATAGAGAGAGGAGGGATGAGGCAAGATTTCGTCTAACCTTTCTTGGGAATCAAGTGGCCGAAATATAAAGGCCCTAAGGTCCTTATATAGTGGTACTAGGAAACCCTATATAACCCTAATTGGAATATAATAATAATAATTCAAATTGGTGATTATCTAGTTCCTTGTTTATCCACATGGGATATTCTAGAAACTCTAGAATATCCCTTAATAAACGTCAACCCTATACCTAGAAGCAACTGAAGCCTTTTTTTTTAACTATTGAACAATTGCACATTAGACCATGCACTTTTAATTAATTTTATTAATGCCGAAAATTAATTTCAATTAATTTCTGATTAATTGCTAATAAAACAATACCTTTTGTAATTAGTATATTATTCACATAATATATTAACTATTTATTTCAATTTCTTAATCACATAATAAATTAACCTCTCTCTATATATAAGTCATCATGTCCAATTGCTAGGTCTGAGAGCAACAAAAAAGGACTGTGCTACTATCAATTCAAATTTATATCAATTATAATTATGGGCTTAGACACCTAATCCAACAGTCTTCTACTTGGATAAATCTGTAACTATAACTGCTAGTACAACTTCTGAATTGATCAACATATTGTAGCTTCCAAAAGCAGTTGCCGAACTCTGACCCAGTCAATAGTGCTTCCTAAGATAAGTGATCATCTAATCCTCCGTCCTATAAGATATCATTCGGACATGAGACATGAAACATAATCATTCTCATTTGTTTCCCGATTTCTGATTTGTGATGATATAGGACTTCAGATTAAACACAACAGTTTAGTCCTGGTTTGGCCCAACACTATAAGTCAACACCAAATCACCGAGGGGACCAAAGACATCTCTTTTCCCTCTAGGGAAAAAGGAACTAATAAACTTTGACTTATATTCTTGCTTCTTTTACTTATCAAATCATGCATGACAATACGCTTTATAAGATCAAGTTACTGATGCGTTTACACATTACCAATGCACAACCGACTTATAAATTACAACTCATATATCTCTGTTTCAAGATCATAAGATATTATCATCTTAGAATTACTTGTGATAGAATCCATGAAGTAATTATCTGAGCGTGAGTTTATCCAATTCTTAAATCTCCATTTCTAAGTACTCACAAACATTGCAAGAATACTATTGCTATGTCTAACTCCCTTAAACAATCTACAATCATATCCATGACAGTCTTAAATCACCACTTACTTCCAAAAGTATGACCAAATGTGGAATTTGAATAATCATATTATTCAGAAAGTAAAACATGCAAAACGAAACACAAGATTAAACAATTGATACAGGCACTAAATAAAGTCATAAATAATTCTGCATTATTTATTCACCAAATATCAATTACATTTATTTTGTTACAAGTTTCAAACAAACTATCTAACCACTAAAACTAATATCATTTCTCAGGCCAATGCTCCTAGCATGCAAACTATGCTTGCCCTACTCAGAGCCTTCGTCAAAGGATATGCAGGATTCTCTTCTAATGATACATTCTTCACAATGAGGTGACCTTCTTTTAAACTATGTATGATGTAATGGTACTTTCTATCGATATGTCTAGACTTTCCATGATCTCTTGGTTTCTTAGTCATGTCAACCGCTCCTTCATTATCCCAGAAAAGTTTCGTTGGCTCCTGAATGCTTTGGAAAACTCCAAGATCTCTGATAAAGTTCTTCAACCATGTTGCTTCCTTAGATGCTTCACTTGCAACCATATACTCTGATTCGCAGGTCAAATCAGCCACTGTATCATGTTTGGAACTCTTCCAAGTTATTGCTCCATTATTTAGAGTGAACACCCAGTCCGACTCAGGCCCTGTTTGGTAGCATCTTAATGCCTCTTAATAAGAGACAGATCTGAATCTTTTTTGATTCAGACCGTTTGGTTACTTCTTATATTTGCATCTAAATCTGAAAATAGCATCTTATTCGGTCAGACATAAAGGCACATCTGAAACGAAAAAAAGAGCGTGTTCCTTTTTGCCCTAACTCTACGTCTCTCTTCTTCCACCCATCGAACACCAACCCCCCATCTCTTCTGTCTTTGCATCTTTGAATTCACAGAGCACCGATGATGCCCTCGCACAACCAGAGCCAACGTCGCACACCATCCTATTGCTGAAATCAAACCTTAGCCAAACTCTGAATCGAAGCCCCCACTGAGATAAATGGTCTTCAAGGTGTGAAATCGAAAATTGTTGTGGGTTTATTGTATCAAATATGAATGTGATTTTCTGAGATGTGAGAACAGAAATCAATTTCAAGTGTAGAAGATGCTCCCTGTTGTCTAAACTATGATTAGCAGAGGAAGAAAACAAAAGGAAGGGGGTCTCCGGTCCTTGGCCGGTCGCGAAGGGCAAACGAAGGCAGACCAAAAAGAAGCTTTTATTGGTCAAGGTAAGTAGCGACTAGCTTCATTTTTTTTGTTTGTTTTGACAGAAATCAAAGGAAGGCATGGAATGTTTGGTTTTGATGTGTTCATCATGAACAGGTCGAGAAGAGGGGTCGGCTGGAAACATTGTGCGAATAGGTGGTGTTTGGGTTGTGGTCTTCGATAGAAGGAGGGGTGTTTGTGGGTTTTCTGTCGACTGTCAAAGGAGAAGGAAGAGGCTGGTACGGTGGTCATGGGTTATTCCAACGCCTTTAGCTGTGAAAGAAGAAGAACAAATGGTGTTTTGTTTGGGTTGTTACCTCTTGTAAATGAATGAGGTCCAATGGCTAATTTTTGCTGTCTATGACTTTATGTGCTGATTTTTGATGTTATGTGTTAATTTTTGATGTTATGTTTAATTTGGATTCGATATGGTTTATATATATATATATATATATATATATATATATATATATATATATATATATATATATATATATATATATATATATATATACTTTAAGAAGTTCATTCATTTATTTTATAAATAAAAACATTGAATTCAACAAAAAAAATAATATGTAAGGGTAAAATGGTCATTTTTATCACTCAGATCTGTAATTCAGAGGATCCAACCAAACAACTTTTAAAAATTCAGATCTTAAGTATTCAGACCCTCTTAGAAATTCAGATCTCTTAATTTTTCAGATCTTAAGAATTCAGATCTTGCCAAACAGCCCCTGAGAACGAAAGCTGTCTATGTCTATCTGAAAACTAGCGTTACTATACCCACTTACTCCCAACATATCACTGCTACCAAGTACTAAAAGCATGTCCTTCGTCCTTTGCAAATACTTGAGAATGTTCTTAACCTTTTTCCAATGAGCTTTATCGGAATTTCCATGTTAAAAACTAACCATGTTCAAGGAAAAAAGACACATCGGTGTGAGTGCATGTCATAACGTACATGACCGACCCTACAGGCGAAGTGTAAGGTACCCAACTCATATCAGCTATCTCTTCATCTGTACTAGGGCTTTGAGTTTTACTCAATTTGGTATTGCTTTGGATAGGTAGCTCTCCTTTCTTGGAATTTTCCATACTAAACCTCTTTAATACTTTATCCTAAGAATATATGCTGCTTCTCCAAGTTCTTTCATGGAAAAACACTTTCCAAGACAAGACTTAACTTCTTGCAAGGTTGGAATGTCATTTCCCATGAGTAGTATATAATATCAGAAAAGTCACTAGACTCCCACTAGCCTTGATATACACACATGATTCATCTTTACTCCTAGAGAAACCAAACTCTTTGACTTTCTCATAGAGGCAAAGATTCCAACTGCGATATGCTTGTTTCAATCTATAAATGGATTTCTCAAGCTTGCACACTCTATTTGGAAATTTTACAACTATGAAACCCTCTGGATGACTCATGTAAACATCTTCAGCCAACTTCCCGTTATGGAAAGAGGTTTTGACATCCATATACCAAATTTCATAAACATGAAAGGAAGCTATGGCAAGCATTATCCTAAAATATTTTATCTTGGCCACTGGTGAGAGGGTCTCATCATAGTCAACCCCTAGGGTTTGATTGAAGCCTTTTGCAACTAGTCGAACCTTGAAAGTGTCTACCATTCCGTCGATGTATGTTTTCTTCTTGAAGATCCATTTGCACCCAACTATCTTTGGCCTGGGACATTATCAACCAAATTCCAAACTTGGTTGTCATGCATGGACTTGATCTTTATATCCATTGCATCTTTCCATTTAGAAGCCTCAGGGCCTACCATTGCTTCCTTGTAGCTAGTCGACTCATCCAAATTTATTAGTGTTTGATCACTAATAAATGTATCACCTTCTACAATTATATGGAAACCATAAATATGAGGTGGCACTCTAAATCTACTGGAACGATGAAGAGGTAATGAAGTATCAATTGGTTCAACAGGAGGCTCATCCTCTGGTTGACCACTAGTATCATCTAAGGTTTCTTTATTGATTGACTCTTGAATTTCTTTAAGGTCAATGGTACTCCCACTATCCTCTTTGAATATGAGCTCTCTTTCTCTATCTCTCTCTCTCTCTATCTAAAGATTCCTCTTTGTGCTACAAAGACCACATTCATACGAGGTCTTAGAACAAATATCCAAATGACTGCTTTAGGTAAGCAATGAAAATACACTTCTCACTTCTGGCTGCTAGCTTGTCATGAGTCTCTCGTCTCACGAAAGCTTCATAGCCGCAGACTTTGATATGTGTTAATGAGGGAACTTTCCACATCCACATCCCGTGATGTGTTTTGGCAACCTTCTTTGTAGGTACAAGATTGAGGATGTAGGTGGCTATTGATGGGTTTTAGCCATAAGAACTTTCCTATGTGCGCATGCAAAACCCTAATGCTTGGATCTAGGCTTTCTAATTAAACATGCTTTGAATCCAAGACTTCTAACAATTAATTAGGTATAAAACAATACAAAATCAGATCTAGAAGTATACCTTTGAAACTCTTGTTTGATCTTGTTGTCTTGGAGCTCTAGAGTCACAATTGTCACTCCTCTAATGGCTTACAAACACCAATAAGCAAAGAAGATGATTTGAGAGAGAGAGAGGAGAGAGGGAAGATTCGGCCAGGGTTTCTTTCTTCTTAAGAGGTGCCGATTTCCCTATGCCATGGGGTCTATTTATACTTGTAGACTCCTTAAGGGTTTCACCTTAAACCCTAGTTGGATAATCCTTTCCTTAAAGCAATCCAAATCCTTACCATAGATAAGCCTTGGACGATTTTGAGCTATCAAAAGCTCTAGAATCCGTCCAATCCCTATCTCTTTAGGATTTACAGTCTAAAGTGTGACTATCAAACAATTGACAGTTTATACCCTCTTATTTAATTAATCTCTTTAAGTCACCAAATTAATACTAATTAATTTATGACTTATATTAATCAAATAACAATACCATTATTCCTTATATTATTCTCATAATATATTAATAATATTTATTCTCTCTTAATAAATCATTCTATCAAGTTACTATGGTGAAGGCAACCCAAAAGGACCATGCACAATCTGATCAAATACATGCCTAATATAGTTGCAGCCTTAGACACTATTCCAACAGTCTCCCACTTGGATAAGTCTAGTAACTATATGCACAAGTACAATTCGATTTGCAATCGTAGCTCTCAAAGACGCTGTCAAACTCTGATCTAATCAATCTTGTCCTTTAGATAAGGGATCGTACAGTCCTCTGTTAGATATCATGTTGACAATTCTATGGAATGATTAGTCTAGCATTTAGGTTTCTCGATCTCTGATTTATTTGACATAGAACTTAATCGAACACATCAATTCAGTTCTGACCGGGCGCGGCACATAAGTCAAATCAAATCATCGAGCGGCCGAGATATCGCTTTTACCTTCTTAGGATAAAAGTTACAGATAAACTTCGACTTATATGCATTTACTTATTCATTAATCAACTATACACAACAATGTGTTTTATAACACTGAGTTACTGATGCGTTTTCGCATTATCAATGTACAACCAATTAACAAATAACAAACCATATATCTAGGTTTTAAGACTATATGATATTATCATCTTGCGATCACCCTTTTATATCATATTCCATAAGGTGATTCCAGCAAGCACGGGTTTGTTCCAATGCTTAAAACCAGTTCATAAGCACTCATGAACGTCGCAGTAATCTTTTGCTATGTCTAATACCATTTAAACAATCTACGCACCAATTCACGACAATCTTCATTCACATCTACTTCCAACATATGAACGATTGTGGACAATTTGAATAATTTGATTATTCTTAATAAATTCAATTATTCTGGAAGTCAAAACATGCAAAATGAAACAATAGTTAAACAATTAACATAAGATAGTAACATTACTCATAAATAAAACTCCTTTATTTAATCATCAAATGTTAATTACATTTATCTATTACACGTTTCTACTAATATCTAATCTATGCTAATATCATCCTTCAGCCTAATACTCCTAGCATGCTGCAAGTGCCTAACCCTGCTCAGTCCCTTCGTAAGCGAATCTGCTGGGTTATCTTCTGATGATATCCTCTTCACTACGAGTTGTCCTTCTTCTACACGATGTCTAATAAAGTGATATTTTCTGTCGATATGTCTAGATCTACCATGATCCCTCGGTTCCTTGGTCAAGGCAACTGCTCCTTCATTATCACAGAAAATCTCCATGGGCTCCTTTATGGCGGGATCACCGATGAAGTTCTTCAGCCATATTGCCTCCTTCGACGCTTCGCTCGCTGCAATGTACTCTGATTCGCACGTTGAATCAGCAACAGTTTCCTGCTTGGAACTCTTCCATGTCACTGATCCTCCATTTAGGGTAAAGACCAAGCCCAACTGCGAACGGTAGTTGTCCCTATCGGTCTGAAAACTAGCGTCACTATACCCTCACACCTTCAAGTCATCACTCCCTCCAAGGATTAAGAACCATTCCTTCGTCCTCCGAAGGTACTTAAGGATATTCTTCACCGCAATCCAATGGGCTCTGCCAGGGTTCCCTTGATATATACTAACCATGCTCAAAGAAAAGGCTACATCAGGGCGAGTACAAGTCATAGCGTACATGATTGAGCCAACTACGGAAGCGTATGGTACTCAGCTCATTTCCGCTATCTCAACTTCGGTACTCGGACTTTGAGTCTTACTCAACTTGGCATTACTTTGTATCGGTAATTCTCCCTTCTTTGAGTTTTCCATACTAAAACGTTTTAGTACCTTCTCTAAGTAAGTGTTCTGACTAAGTCCTATTAGTCTCTTACTTCTTTCTCTTACTATCCTTATTCCCAAAATGTAAGAAGCCTCTCCGAGGTCCTTCATAGCGAAGCACTTCCTGATCCAGGACTTAACCTCCTGCAGAGTCGGGATGTCGTTTCCTATGAGCAATATGCCATCGACATATAGAACAAGGAAGCTTACTATACTCCCACTGGCTTTGACATATACACACGATTCATCTTCGCTTCGTACAAATCCAAACTCTTTGACTTTCTCATCGAAGCAAAGATTCCATCTACGAGACGCTTGCTTAAGTCCATAAATGGACTTCTCAAGCTTACACACTCTATTTGGATGCTTCGGATCCACAAAACCCTCTGGCTGAGGCATGTAAACATCCTCATCCAACTTTCCGTTAAGAAAAGCGGTCTTGACATCCATTTGCCAAATCTCATAATCATGAAATGCGGCAATCGCTAGCATCACTCTAATAGATTTTATCTTCGCAACTGGTGAGAAGGTCTCATCATAGTCAACTCCGGGAGTTTGAGTAAAGCCCTTCGCGACCAATCGTGCTTTATATGTGTGTACATATCCATCCACGTCGGTCTTCTTCTTGAAGATCCATTTGCACCCAACGGTCTTACGTCCGGGCACATAATCATCCAAATTCCAAACTTGGTTATCATACATGGATTAGATCTCGCTATCCATTGCCTCTTTCCATTTCACAGACTCTGGGCCTGCCATGGCTTCCTTATAGCTATTAGGTTCATCAAGGTTTATTAGTGTACCATCACTAATATACGTGTCCCCTTCGGTAGTAATATGAAAACCAAAAAACTGGGGTTGAACTCTAACTCTATCGGAACGTCTAAGAGGTAAGGACTCGTCAATCGGTTCAACCGGAGTTTCCTCCTCGGGTTGAATGCTAGCGGTAGAGGTTCCTTCATCTATCGACTCTTGAATCTCTTCAAGTTCGATTTGCCTCCCACTGTCTCCTTGGCTTATGAGTTCTCGCTCTCGGAAAACCCCTATCCTCGCAACAAAGACAACATTGTCCTTCGGTCTATAGAAGAGATATCCAAAGGATTTCTGCGGGTAGCCAATGAAAATACATCGCTCACTACGAGGTTCGAGCTTGTCGTGAGTATCTCATCTTACGAAAGCCTCGCAACCCCAAAACCCATATCTACTATAGTCATCGGTAAAAGTCACGTAGAAGCGGTTCCCATCCTTCGTGGTTGATCTAAACGATCCACATACATCAGTATGTATTAGGTCCAATAGACCCTCACCCCTTTCACACGTACTTGTAAAGGGTGATTTAGTCATCTTTCCAAGTAAACAAGACTCGCACGTGTCATCTTCCCTAAGGTCGAATGACTCCAACACTCCATCCTTTTGGAGTTGGGCTATGCGTTTCTTGTTGACATGTCCAAGACGACAGTGCCACAAGGATGCTCTATCCGTACTATTGGAAGAATCTATGTTTAAAACATCATTTCCTAATTTATCAACAATCATAACAGTTTCATATATTCCATTACATGGTATAACTTCAAAATAAAAGACACCATTTAGATAAGCTAAAATAGAACCATTCTCATTATTGAAAGAAAATCTAAAACCTTGTCTAAACAACCCATGAAATGAAATGATGTTTCTAGCCATTTCTGGCGAATAGCAACAATTGTTCAAATCTAAACATAAACTATTCCTAAGCACTAAAGAATACACTCCAATCTTGGTCACAGGCGACGATCTTCTATTCCCCATGGTTAGATTGATCCTTCCTTGCTCCACATCCCTACTTCTTCTTAGTCCCTGCACATTAGAGCAAATGTGGTAACCACAACCGGTATCAAGAACCCAAGAAATAGCATGATTAGAATCGTTAGATTTAATTGTGTATATACCTGCGAAAGATGGCTTGATCACTCCTTCGGGTTAGGGCAGGGTTTAGCAGGATCAACTTTGGTCCCACTAGAAGAGGCACCATCTCGGGCTTTAACCTTGCGATAGTTCTTAGACGAAGCCTTCCTCTTCTTTCCCTTTCCTTGTACAATTGCCAAGATAGGAGCAGCGGGCGGATTGGGAGTTGGTGCAACAGACTTGTCCTTGAAGTTGCTCTCAGCGACCCTCAAGAGACCTTGGAGCTTGCTTAGGGTGACCTCCTCTTTGTTTATGTGTTAGGTCATCCTAAATTGATTGTAGCTTGGAGGCAAAGAGTGAAGCACCATGTCGATCGCCAAGTCTTCCCCAAAGTCAACATTTAACTTGCGAAGGTGGTTGACATACCTTTGCATCTTTTGCAGGTGCACGGTAAGAGACTCTCTATGACCCATCTTAGCGGAAATCATGTTAGTGAAAATCTCATAACGCTCTTGTCTCGCGTTTTGGTGGTATCTCTCCAATAAGTCTTGATGCATCTCGTACGGGTACATGTCCTCATAGGACTTTTGGAATTCGGAGTTCATAGTGGCTATCATGATGCAATGTACCTTCGTTGCATCGTGCTCATGAGTTTCAAAAGCGGTCATTTCAGCTGGAGTAGCGATTTCAGGGTTGATTTTCTCGAGCTTCTCATCGAGGACATACTCCTTATCCTCATAGTGAGCAATGGTGCGAATGTATCTTATCCATTCGCTAAAGTTCGTCCCATCGAAAGTGACCTTTTGACAAAGGATCATCAATGTGAAAGAACTAGCAGCAGCGTTGTTTGCGTTCGACATCTACAAATAGAAAGGACAAAGATAGATTAGAATATGAATCCCTAATTATCACCCAATAAGAAAAATTAGGGCTAGGATCCAACAACAATATTTATATATTAGAAAAGGGATGCCGTAATCTAACATGCAAATAATATGAAGGTAAGTGAATGATGATTCACTAATTCTCCACCAACATAACTTTAAGTCCTAAATGTATTGAGAATTCCTAGGTTCGGATGAGATTCATTGAAACTATTCAATGGCATGTTTAAATCTCGATATGCCCCTCTTGTTTGTGACTGGGATACCGAGGATCACAAAGCGGGTGTGAATTACCATGCAAATTCACATGGTGCCTTCATTGTAACGATCACCTATTCGATGTGCCGGTAAACCACAGACGCTCCATCGAACTATGATAAACAATGAATCACCCTTTGCCACCTTTGCTTAGAACCAATTAGTGTGCTGGTAAACCACACACGCTCCACTAACTTCTTAGCAAGGGTGCAAAGTGTAATTTCATGGGATTGCATCTATTCACTTTTCTTAAAGTAACTAAGATTGGGAAATTTTAAAAAAAATGTATAGTTACTTTGTATTTCATATTATACTTTTAATGAGAGGATGAGGTTGCCCTATCCTACCCGTTCGGCTAACGACCCTCCACCAATCAAGCAAGCGGTGGGTGTGAGTGTACACCCATTAAGCGCCATTTTATAGGCCGCAAACTTATACCCACCTTATAGATCGGATTCGTGAATGAGGCCTACTAACGGTAAGACTAGCATTTTAGTTATACATATACATATATATATATATATATATATATATATATATATATATATATATATATATATTAATCTTGTAATATTATATTAGTATAGGGTTGTATTTTAAACTTTTAAAAATCTAGGGTTTGAAATTTAAATTGTATAAATTAAAACTTTTAATCACAAAACATAAATTTCAAAACTTGAGGACAAGTTTTAAACATTTAAAACATGGAGGATCAAATAACAAATAATTTTAATTAACAATTAATTTCCTAATTATCTATATTTGATTTATTCAAGATTTCTTGCAAGATAATTACCGATTTAATCAAAATAATTAATTAATTATCACATAAGGAAATTAAATATTTTATTAGTTGATAAATATCTTTAATTAGATCAAGATTATAGTCATATATATCAAAAAATCGAATTTGGGTTGATCTAATATGATTAAGGTAAGTTTCCATAAGATAATCATCAAAAAATCCCGAATCTGGCCTTTCCTGATGCTCGGACTCACCGAGTGCACCAAGGGACTCGCCGAGTCAGGCCAACTCGCCGAGTCCACTATGGAACTCACCGAGTCCATGACTCAGAAACACAAAAATCGAATTTTGCACACAAGTTTCAAACAAACAAGCAACAATTTAATAGAAACCAATCTAGGCTCTGATACCACTGATGGGTTTTAGCCATAAGAACTTTCCTATGTGCGCATGCAAAACCCTAATGCTTGGATCTAGGCTTTCTAATTAAACATGCTTTGAATCAAAGACTTCTAACAATTAATTAGGTATAAAACAATACAAAATCAGATCTAGAAGTATACCTTTGAAACTCTTGTTTGATCTTGTTGTCTTGGAGCTCTAGAGTCACAATTGTCACTCCTCTAATGGCTTACAAACACCAATAAGCAAAGAAGATGATTTGAGAGAGAGTGAGGAGATGGAAGACTCGGCCAGGGTTTCTTTCTTCTTAAGAGGTGCCGATTTCCCTATGCCATGGGGTCTATTTATACTTGTAGACTCCTTAAGGGTTTCACCTTAAACCCTAGTTGGATAATCCTTTCCTTAAAGCAATCCAAATCCTTACCATAGATAAGCCTTGGACGATTTTGAGCTATCCAAAGCTCTAGAATCCGTCCAATCCCTATCTCTTAAGGATTTACAGTCTAAAGTGTGACTATCAAACAATTGACAATTTATACCCTCTTATTTAATTAATCTCTTTACGTCACCAAATTAATATTAATTAATTTATGACTTATATTAATCAAATAACAATATTATTATTCCTTATATTATTCTCATAATATATTAATAATATTTATTATCTCTTAATAAATCATCCTATCAAGTTGCTATGGTGAAGGCAACCCAAAAGGACCATGCACAATCGGATCAAATACTTGCCTAATATAGTTGCAGCCTTAGACACTATTCCAACAGCTATCTCTAAGGCATACCCCTAGAAGTGAATATAAAGAGAAGCACGACTCATTATGAAACGGACCATGTCTAACAAGGTCTGATACCATTCAATTGCTGTTTCCTGGGAGGAGTTAATTGTGAAACTATTCCACATTCCTTCAGATAGTCGTTGAACTCGATACTAAGATACTCTCCGCCTCTATCAAATCTAAGCGTCTTTATCTTCCTGCCCAAATGATTCTCGACTTCATGTTTGAACAATTTGAACTTTTCAAAGGTTTCTGACTTATGATTGCTTAAGTAGATATAACCATATCTGCTATAATCATCTATAAAAGTTACATACAATCGATTAACATCCCTTGTGGATGATTTGAAGGGTCCACACACTCCATCTATTTCACAAAATCTAGTGAAAGGTTATTTTGTCAAATTTCCTAAATGACAAGATTCACATGTATCATCTAACCTTAGGTCAAATGATTCCAACACTCCATCCTTTTGGAGTTAGGCAATGGGTTTCTTGTTAATGTGTTGAAAATGACAATGCCACAAACACGCTCTGTCTATACCACTAGACGAATTAATAGGAAAAACATTCTTGCCTAAATTATCAACACACGTCATAGTTTCATACACACTATCACAAGTTAAAGCTTCAAATATAAAACACCATTTTTATAAGCAGAAATAGAACCATTCAAATCATTAAATGAATATCTATAACATTGTCTAAATAAAGCATGAAAAGAAATAATGTTATGTGTCATCTCTGACGAGTAGCAAAATTTTATTAAATCTAAACAAACACCACTACTAAGCACTAGACTATAAACTCCAATCTTGGTAACAGGTGGAGATCGCCTATTCCCCATTATCAAGTTCATTCTTTCGTGCTCCACCTCCTCACTTTCTCTTAGCCCCTGCAAATCAGAACAACTGTGAAATCCACATCATGTGTTAAGGACCCAATAGCGATAAGATGATGAGTTATTAGATGAAATAGTATATATACATGCAGAAGATGATTTACTTTTCCATCCTTGATGTCTTGCAGATATTTTGGGCAACTTCGTTTTCAATGCCCCTTATCATTGTAGTAAAATCAAGTGGCCTCTTTGGGATCAGAGGTGTGATGAATGTTAGAACTGGGTCTGGCCTTTGGGCCACTACTAGATAACCTAACATGGGCCTTGCCCTTCCAGTTCTGCTTAGGAGGAACTTTCCTCTTCTTCCCCTTTCCTTGACCAATGGCGAGAACAGGAGCACCAACAGGATTAGGGTTTGAGTTCTTACCCTTCATTTCTACAACAGCAATCTGCAGTAGGTAGTGCAATTGAGCCAAAGTGGTCTCACTATTGTTCAAATGATACGTCAAGATGAACTGATCATAACAGCTTGGTAAGGAGTTTAGGACTATGTCAATAGACAATTCCTCATAAAAATGCACATTTAGCCTAACCAGGCGCTCGACATATCGTTGCATTATTTGCACGTGACTACATACAAATTCTCCCTCTTTCATCTTGCATGCCATGAGGGTCTTGAACTCTTCGTACTTATCTTGACGACCTCACTTATCGTACTTTTCCATAAGGTCCTTATCCATCTCATAAGGATAGTACTCCTCATAGAACCTCTATAGCTCAAGGGTCATAGTGTCTACCATGATGCAAGCAACTTTTCTCGCATCATCATAATGTTTCTTGTAGGAAGCTAATTCTTCAGGGGTGGCCTTCTCTTCGTTGATTTCATTAAGTTCTTTCTTGAGAACATACTCTTTATTCTCGAATCGAAGGGCCATCTTTATATTCTGCATCCAATCATTGTAATTAGAACCATCCAATATGACTTTGGAGCAGATAGAGAGCAATGAAATGTCATGGTGGTTGGAGGAGGAGGAAGCAGAAGCATCAGCTGGAGTAGACATCTGTAAAAGGAAGGTAGTTTTAGTTAGATAAGAATAACCCTTAACATAGTAACCCAAAATGAAATATTAAGGATAGGACCCAACTATATAATTCAAAACTTAGAAAAGGGATATAGAAATTGAATTGTAAATTTTATAAAGGTAGGTAAATGACGATTTACCAATTCCACAAGAAAAGAAATAAAATTTAATGAAATTCCTAAGTCTTTTGAGATTTACTGAAACTATTCAATTGCATGTTTAATCTCATATTATGCTCTTTTATTTGTGACTGGGATACCAAGGCTCACAAACAACATGTGAATAACCATGCAAACGTGCTTGGTAACCTCATTGTCATTTATCATCCCAATTGATGTGTTGGTAAGCAATACACGCTCCATGAATAATGATAATTTATGAGATACCAATTACAATTCTGTTGGGTCAAAATATGGTTTATACTTTACTTTTCTGGGCAATTATATTTTTGTGTAATAGTTTATGAATTTATGGCCTAGTTTACGGCCGTAAACACCTTACGGCCGTAAACTCATTTTCGGCCCATTTGTTTCTGGCCCATGTTCCCTAGTATAAATAGAGGTGTTAGGGTGAGGAGTAGAGATTGATGAACACGAAGTAGTTTACGGCCAAAGAGAAACAGGAGCTTTTATGTGTGTGTGAATCTCTTGTATCCGGATTATAATTCATATCAATACATACAAGATTCATATTAATTCTTCTTCTCCTCTTCTATTTGATCTGACATCATCCGTTTGATTGGGATTCCTCACCATCAAATGGATATTACTGACACACGGGCAAATTAGGGACTTACAATTGGTATCAGAGCCAAGTTGTATTAGTCAAAAGGAATTATTGTTTCATCCAAAAATCAAATATTCTGTGTTTACAGTCCAAGCTTACGGCCGTAAACACCGAGTTCTTGGGCCGTAAACTCTATTTGGAGCATTATTTGGTCTTATTTTCGTAATATTTTTGCGTTTTTCGATAGATCTCGCAAAATTAAGGGGGGTTTGTTCTTCGTGTTTTTCATAAAAAATGGTTTTTGATCGAGTTTTGGAGCTTGAAAATCGAAAAATCGCTATTTTTCACGTAATCTTGAAGGGTTTTCGGCCGGAGTTTACTGCCGGAAACAGTTCACGGCCGGAGTTTACGGCCGACGGCGGATTCGTGTTTGCGGCTAGGGTTTCCGAGCTTGCGGCTCAGTTGGAAGTTCTCGGCTCGGCTCGGCAGCGGCTTGCAACTAGGCGGCTTGCTGATCGAAGCGGTGAAGCGTGGCTTGAAGAATGGCTCGGCTAGGGAAGCCGGCTAAGCAAGCCGCACAGCGCTTCAATAAAAATAAGGGCGCGCAACGATTTAAGGGGGTACCGGGATTCGAACTCGGGTCTCCCCCATAGAAGTCCAGTGCCTTAACCATCTCCTCTAGCTGATAACTTGTTACATTACTTCGAAAATTAAAATATAACCCGTTTTTTTCGCACCAAATTTCGAATTTTGACACTTTTAACCCAAAAATCAATTTCCTTTTATTTTAAAATTCCTTTTTCATCCAAAATTAAAATAATAATAAAAATAATAATAATAATAATAATAATAATAATAATAATAATAATAATAATAAATTGTTTTTATTTTTTTTCTTTATTTTTGACTTTTTATTTCAAATTTTGATTTTGACTTTCAGGTTTGACCTTTGATTTTAAACTTTGACTTTTTCATTTAATTTTTAAATTTTCAAATTTAGCTTTTCGGTTTGACTTTTAAGTTTGACTTTTCAAGTTCGATTTTTTTAAATTTGACTTTTAAGGTTGTTTTTAAAAAAAAATAAATAATAATAAAATAAAAAAAAAGGCATTTTAAATTTGATTTTTAAGTTTTATTTTAGCTTCTAGTTGTAATTTTTTTAATCGATTTTAAGGTCTACGAGGGAATTTGAAAACATGAAAGAGAGTCGTCAGGAGACGTTAAGACAAAATTTCAACTTTTTCGATTTTATCCCTGGAGAAACCCTCGAAACTCAGTTGCAGAGATTTACTACACTCACTACTGAGATGAATATAGTCGGGATCTTCTTGTCGAAATCAGAGATAAACAAAAAGCTGCTAAATTCACTTCCGAAATCGTGGGATATGAACGTACCTGTCATCAAGAAGACAAAAGATCTCAATCGTCTTAGTATTGCTGAAGTAATTGAAGAGCTTGACGCTTTAAAGAGTTCTGTAAACCTTCCGGTCAATGAAGTGTCATGTTCTCATTCATGTGAAGTTTCATGTTCTCAATCATGTGAAGATACGATTAAGTTTCTTCGAGAACAAATTGATGTATTTAAAAGAGAAGTTGAAGACCTGAGATATGAAGGATGTCAACTCAGGAAAGGACAGAAACCCCTGAAGGCTGAATTGGAAGCAAAAACCAAGGACTTTAGGAAACTTCAGGAAGAGTACAACAACAAGTGTGAAAATTATGATTATGTTAAGAGTCAACTTGCTCTTGTAACTGAAGAACTTGACGCTTTAAAAATTAAGTTTGGAAAAACTGATGTCAGTTTCAAAAATTATACTGCGTCACGTCAGACAGTCGAGTCCTTATATGAGACCCAGTTAAAATTCAAAGAAAATCAAAACAAGGGTCTAGGGTATGATAGTGTACCTCCTCCTTACAATCATAACTACACATCCATCCCTATTAAACAAGAAGAAATTGACAGGGTGGCACATCTTAAATACGTAAAACCAGCTGGATTTGTGTCAGGAGGAGTTATTAATGTTGAAAATATTGATGTTTCTGTTACATGTGCAGGTAAAGTAGCAGAGGATGAGAACAAGGAGAGTTCTTCTGAACAAACCAATGACTCCTTGAACTCTATATCTGTTGCTTCGAACTCGGCTGCTTCTAACAAACCCGCCGTTGAGAAATATAGGCCTCCAATTCCAGCGCAACAAAGTGCCTGTTGTAAGTGTGCATATGGGAACAACAAGAGACAAAGCAAGGATACGCCACCGGGGGCAGGAAGAGATAAATTCACAGTGAAGAAAAAGACTTGCTTTCACTGTGGAACACCTGGACACATTGCCAGAAATTGTCCTAATCGACCATACGTTCCCTACTATGCAAAAAGGTGGCAGAACGCACCAAGAGGGAGATACTCCAAAAGAAACCCCTCAAGGTTACGTTCAGACAATGCTGATTGGAACGCACAGAAGGCCAAAAATCAAAATCCCAAGGGCAAGGAGGGAATGCCGACCAAGAAGTCAAATCCAAGAGATGCCCCAACAAAACCAAGACCGGCTAGGTCAAAGTCATCTCGAAGATCGACTTCAAGTGCCAAATCAAGTGCCGAGGCACCCATCGGATCGAAAAAGAAATGGGTTAAACCCAACTACAAATGGGTTCTGAAGGCTCAATCTCCCAAATCAACTAACGACTCTAATGTTTCTACATCTTCTGTTTGTGATAAGCAGGACATGTCATGGGAGAGAGTACCGTGCAAGGATGACAAAGGTCGACCCAGTTTCAAAATGGACTGGGTTCCAAAGACCAACTGATCCCGCTATGTGTCGGAGCAGCTATGGAGGCATATCATCATACTTCGATTTGTTGGTAGTGGTTGTTCCAGGCACATGATAGGAGGCATCTCTCAACTGTACAACACTCATAACTTTGTTTGAGAGTTTGTGTCCTTTGAAGGAAAGGAAAGAAGGGAAGAAAAGAAGGGATCACACGGGGTTAGTGCTTAATGACATGAAGAATTTTCGGATCTATTCTGAGATTATGCTTGCTGTTCTCAGACCTTCTGAATGCAGATTCAATCGGTGAATTACGGTTTGCGTTTTCTTCTCTATACTCCTGTGTTTTTCTTAAGCTGATTCGCTTTAAAGACTAATTTTGTTTTAGGATAGTTTAAATTGCGCATTTACTTTCGTTTCTCTCCTATGCACAAATTTAGGGGGAGAAATAAAAACAAAACAAAAATTAGAAAATTTTTAAAAAAAATCCAAAAACATCAGAAAATCAGAAAATAAAAAAATATATTGGTTATGAGTCTGTGCTTGAGGGAGATGTTTTGGGAAGTGATATGATAATGTGATAACAGGCAACCTGAGTCTGCGTAACGTACCCAAAGTTGAAGGGTCTATGCTCTGGTTTGATGCGTCGGTAGGCACGAAAAAATTTAAATGGACTTGACTAGGGAGAATTGAACTTAGGAAATTTATAGACTTGACAAATCTTGACCTAGTTAGATATGTTCAGCCTGACAATACGACGCTCGGATAGGTTGAGCAGGGAGATATATATGGGAATCTACTCGTCACATTAATTGAATCCGTACTAGTAACCGTGGTTTAACTTTTCCTCGATGTGCGGATTTTGTCCTTAATTCCGGTTGGATGGGGCGACTGGTAAATTCCGGTAAATTAGGTCTGTAGAATATCATTTTCTTTCTTTCCGTCTGTTAGCCATATGTTGTCTCCTTTGCGCAACCTCCAATCCGACCTGGTACACAACATATGCAACTCTATTTCTCTGCAGGATATATATGTGTGAAATACTTCTCATCTGTTAGCCATATGCTGTCTCCTTTGCGCGACTTCTAATCCGACCTGGTACACAGCATATGCAACCTTCTTCTTCTCAACCCCTCTGAAGTAGTTAGCAATAGAATTCTGAATCTCTTCTCTCTCTGAATGGTTGTCTGCTCACCCGGTGTAAGGAGTACTCTAGAAGTTCTTGATGGCTGGGGCATATCAGGAAGCGGGAAACACGTTCCAGTACACTTAAAATTGAACTCATACAGATTGTCTATAGATCTCGCTGCTCAATTTAGGTGGACAACAATATCCCTGGTCGTCAGATGAATGGACCTTAAGATATAGTATCTAAGAAATTAGGATCAGATATAAATTTTAGGTTTTTAAGTTCACCTTGTCTTGTAACAAATAGTATATCCTAAATCTGTCACAAATTTTTCGTGTTTAAGTGGACCACAATACCGACGATCGACCAGACAAAGATGTGAATATGGAAGGTACCGATAAGTGGATAAAGGCTGTCTAAAAACTGATCTAAAATCACTCTTAAAGTTAGATATCATTTTTATTTTTGTTAAATTTGTCATAGTTTCTTCTAATTTAAATATTAGGGGAGAATTAAAAATTAAAAATAATGAAAAAAAATTCAAAAATCAAAGAAAAATCAAAAAATTAAAAAAACAAAAATATTTTTGTTTCTATTTTAATTTGTGTGCGAAGTTTTCTTTTAGTTTTGTTTTTGTCTTGAATAGTGATTTCAGGTATAGATAAGACTCATGGAGTTTGTGTTGAAGATTTCTGAGCCAAAGCCTCGTCTGTGAGCATCGAAGAATTCGCATTCGAAGGAGCAAGAAATGAAGATTATTCTTTCAACATTCAATCCTTCAACCCCAGAAGCAAGGTGAAGCAGAAATTGAAGATTATGTAACGGATTGCATTGAAGCCCCCTCAATCAGTCTGCTGCTATCGTTGTACCTGCTGAAATGATCTAGAAGATTTGTTCTCTCTGAAGATTCTCAAGCTGAAAGTGTTATCTTTCAAGAATCAGTACTTCAAGCCTCCTCACCCAATGTGCGATCAATGCCAAATTCTGAAGAAATGCCCAACTGCACAAGATGAAGTCATTCATTGAAGATTCATATGTTCATCCTGATGCTGTGAAGAAATATAAGATAAATGCTGAAGCCAAGCTCTCATTAAAGATTGACAAGAAAGCCAACTACTTTTTAGGGGGAGCTTGTTGGGTCAATTAAGAAAAGAAAGCTATAAACCAAGGGGGAGATTGTTGGGTCAAAATATGGTTTATACTTTACTTTTCTGGGCAATTATATTTTTGTGCAATAGTTTATGAATTTATGGCCTAGTTTACAGCCGTAAACTCATTTACGGCCCATTTGTTTCCGGCCCATGTTCCCTAGTATAGTTAGAGGTGTTAGGGTGAGGAGTAGAGATTGATGAACACGAAGTACTTTACGGCCAGAGAGAAACAGGAGCTTTTATGTGTGTGTGAATCTCTTGTATCCGGATTATAATTCATATCAATACATACAAGATTCATATTAATTCTTCTTCTCCTTCTCTTCTATTTGATCTGACATCATCCGTTTGATTGGGATTCCGCACCATCAAACGGATTTGACTGATACACGGGCAAATTAGGGACTTACAAATTCTTTATTAGTCCCTATTAGTGTATCGGTTAACCACACACGCTCCACTAACGACTTATAAAATGTAATGTGCAATTTCATGGGTTAACATATAGATTCACATTTTTACTAAAGTAACTAGATTTGGGATTTTAATAAAAAAAATCTAATACTTTTTAATATCATTATACTTTTAATGATAATTAGTTGTCCTATCAAATCCGTTCTGGTAACGACACTAATCAAGGAAGCGGTGGGTGAGAGTGGACACTCACTCACTTACCATTTTATGGGTTGTTTCCTTATACTCCCCTTATAGCCTAGCTTTAAGCGATTTGATTGATAGATTCTTATACATATAATATATTAACAATTAATATATATATATATATATATATATATATATATATATATATATATATATATTGTGTATTTTAAACTTTTCAAAATACTAGGTTTTTTAATTTTTAAATTTCGAAAATTAATAATCAATTAATTTAAATTTAAAATAAACCAATGGATCTAATATTTATCTATTAATTAACATTTAAATAAAAACATTAAATCAAATAAGGATTAACTAATTAAATTAATCAAATAATTTAATCCTAATCCTAACCCTCTAATTTTCGAAAATTAGAGTGTTGGATTATCCAATTTTATAATTATCCATTTTAATCAATTTAAACAAACAATTATGTAAAATAGGAACCCTAACAACCTTACCATTTTTGAAAAATTTTAGGGAGGAAGGCTAGCGTTTCAAAACCCTAGACCTAATATCGAAATCCAAGGGAAAGAGGCTATGGTTTTGAAAAACCCTAACCCTAGTCGAAATTATAGCCTTTTAGGCTTTACTTGCTATAAACCTAATTGATCTAATTCAACAATTATACCTATTCAATTGAAAACAAACCAAACGCTCTAATACCACCAATAGGATTTAGGTAAAACAAATAAACTTGAAACCCTTATGTTCACATGTAACCTTAGAATCTATGTTTTCACTATTGAACCTATAACTATGAACATCAAATAATAAACCCTAGAAACCCTAGGTATATTTTCAAAAGCATATTAGGGTTTAGGATTACATACCTTGTTGTTATTATAGTAAATAACAAGAATTCTTGACTTGTAGAACCTTTGGAAGCTAGCACGACAATTGTCGTGCCTCTAATAGCCCAAACCCAAACTAGCATGAAGGAAAACTATAGAGAGAGGAGAAAGGAGGCAAGATTTCATCCAACCTTTGTTGGGAATCAAGTGGCAAAAATATAAAGGCCCTAGGGTCCTTATATAATGGTACAAGGAAACCTAAATAACCCTAATTAGAATATAATAATAATATTTCAAATTGGTGATTATCCAGTTCGTTATTTATCCACATGGGATATTCTAGAAACCCTAGAATATCCCTTAAGAAACTGTCCAACCTATACCTGGAAGGTTCTGAAGCCTTTTATTCACTCACTGAACAATTTCACTTTAGACCCTACACTTTTAATTAATTCTATATATATCTTGAAATTAATTCCAATTAATTTATGATTAATTACTAATTAAATAATACCTTTTCTAATTAATATATTATTCACCTAATATATTAAAAAACTATTTATTTCTAATTATTAATCACATAATAAATTAATTTCTCTCTATATAAGTCATCTTGTCCAATTGCTAGGTTTAAGGGCAACCCAAAAGGGCTGTTGATGAGACTAAAACTTAATCTTGAAGATCGATTAGATCTTAAACAGGTGAATAAATATTAAACAGCAAGAACACGAAAATAAAGAACAAGTCAAGAATGAATCAAACGAGTCGAATGATTAAAAATAAACCCTCAGAAGAGCTCGATTAAGAACATCAACTGTAGAGGATTAGTAGGTTTACAGGAACGATAAAGAGAGAAAACTGTAATGCTATCGTAATGCTATAGTCTTCTGGATCGTTAACCTAATATGCATGCAAGCATATACTTATATAATAAACCTAACGGACTCTCGGTTGGACATGCCCAAACCGGAGTACAAAACATATGGACTAATAGCCGAGCCCAATGACGCAATCCTTGAACGAATCTTCAACCCAACAATCTCCCCCTTTGCGTCAATTGGAGCGAGATCTTCACTTGTTACTTGGGCCAGCAGCGGTAGCAGGTACTTTCTTCTTCACAGTATTAAACAGACGCGAGATGAGAGCCAATATCGTCTGTCTAAACCTGATGTACCATTGGATCATATCGTTGAAGTATTTAATATCATCCGCTGCATTCTCTTACACCTTTGGATGATCGACAACACGTGCTGTAGACAAGCAGTGGTGTAAAGATGTTTGTCAGCTAAAGCAAAGAGACATTTCTGTCCTTCTGCTCTAGTGAACATGACCGAATTGCGTCTCGGGTCGATCTTGCCCATTTTCATTTGATTGAGATCACTGGCTGATCTCACAGGAGCTATCTTCGGTTTCTTCTTGAAGACAGTGGCTACCTCCTGATCCATTAGGGCTACCTCCATGATGTAACAGACTAACATCCTTTTGAGATGGTCTATAATCGGACCATATTCAGCTTCATTCATCAAGAGGATGTTATGCAAGACGATCCAATCATGAGGATTTAGGTTTGGTAGATCTGCCAGGGATATAAGATGTTCAGTTCTTGCAGACCCTGGAATCACCTTGAACCGAACATTGATGAATCTTCCTTCGGTATAAGGCTTCAATACCCGAACATTCACTATCTTCTGGGCGCTCCATGTTAGATACTGAGGACGAGCAGCCTTCAGATAGAAATCGATCAGCTCCCTATCAACCTCAGGGTTCGGATGAGGGACTTCAAAAATATTGGAGAAGGCGTGGAAGATAAACGCCTTTCGAGTCAACGGCATGTCGAACTGCGAATCGACAGAATTATAGCAGTCGAAGGAGATCACCGGCTCGAGCCATAGGATGCTAGGAGTATCTATGGCCTCCTTAATCATTCGCTCCCGAGTCCAGGCAGGGAAGAGAGTCTTCCTGCTCTCAAGGAGATCGTGGGCTTCTTTCTTCTTGCGTTCGGCTTCTTCAGCCTCTCGCGCCACACGATGGACATCATCATCAACATTGCGACTGTTTTTACGTTTCAACATGTCCGCAATGGTTTCTTTATCTTCATCTTCATCTTCTTCCTTAGCTATGTTCTTCCCTTTATCCTTCACACCCGAACCCGAAGTTTGACCAGTCGGAGGTGGTTCGGTTGTGTGAGTAGCTTTGGAGGAAGGAGGTGGTTTCGATCCGGACTTCTTCCCTTCTCCCCCTTGTTTCGGATCGGACACGAAACTAGGTATGCCCTCAATTTTGCTGAGAAGGTCCAGGGCAGGAGCAAGTTTTTCAGCAAGGGTTCGCCTCACCGAATGGTTGAGAATCGGATCGTGTGCTTCCAGGATGTTAGATAGGGCAGCGTGTACATCCGAAACACATGTTTTTATGACCTCCCTTTCGGATCGAAGAGCTTCAAGCTGTTGTTGTGAGTTTGAAAGCTGAGTGCTCTTGACCTTGAGGGCGGTGGTTTTGCTTGCCAGAACGTCCATCAATGAGTTTTCAGCTGCGAGATCCTCTTGAAGCTTAGCGAGGCGCTCATCAATGGAGGCACGAAGGGCCGAGTTGTCGTCGCTTATGGATTGGCGAAGGGTAGCGAACGATGTCAACTCCGTTGAGACGAACGTGGCCAATTGTTGAACAATTGGTTCCAACGTTGTCTTGGTGGCATCAGCGCTCTCCTGTAAGGAATTCAACAGGGTAGAGGCGTCTGAAAATAGTTTATCGACTTTTGCGGTCGCTGCCTCACAGGCTTTTGTGGAGGCGTCTATGGCGGCTGTGGCTGAAGCTACCGAATCATGCTGAGCCCTGGAGAAGGCATCAACAATCTTCTGAAGAGCGGCTTCAGAGAGAGAGGACTGGTTGTTGGAAGAAGAAGCAAGAAGTAAGTCAACCTTCTCGTTTAGCTCCTTAAGATGCTTCTTTGTCACTGGAGCATCATCCTCTTCGTCACTTTGAACCTGAAACGGACTAAAGTAGACCGAATCGAAGGTCATGTGCTCACCGCCAAGAAACGGGTTATCTCCATCAGAGGCATGATCTGGAGATGGTGGGGGTGGTGAAGCTGGGGGTGTGGTGGTTTTTGTAGGTTCAGGTTGAGTGTTGGTAGGGGTAGTCTCGGGTGGTGGTTGAGTGTGGATAGGTTCGGTTGTATGCTGGGTTTCGGTTTGAGGTGGTTCGGTTACGGGTGGGGTTTCGGTTACAGGTGGTGTTTCGGTTGCAGTTGTGAAAATGGGTGGTGGTATACTGAAAGAGGTTGGAGGAATAGTGGTAGTGGGGTTTATGGTGGGAATGGAAGTAGGGATTGTTTGAGTGGGTGAAGGAATGGGTGAGTTATGGATTTCCATGTCTGGGGTAGGAGATCGGGGTGGGGTGTTGCCTCTTGGAGGGGTTTCGCCTCGTTGAGAGCCGTCCGAATCCGAACTCTCGCCTTCTGAGTCACTCGAAGAGGAAGGGATGACAAGCTTGCGCTTCGGTTGAGTCTTCCTCCTCTTCGGCTGTGGGGACTGGGAAGGTTTCGTTTGTTTCCTCTTCCTGGGAGAAGGACCTTTAGGAGCTTTGGTCACTTGCTTCCCTTTATCCGCCTTTTTGCCCCTGGGAACCGGTTTGTCAGCATCATGGATGGACTTTAGCATTTTCGGTGTAAGTTCCCTAGGACCAGACGCCTTGAACTCTTTAATCGTCCGGATGATCCTGCTGTCGGATGGGACGTCGCCATACATTGTCTCCGGAATAGAGCCAATGAAAGAAAACTTGGATGCATCAGAGACGATGATCTTCGTGGTATGAAAAGTACCGACCGAAGACATCGATGCACCAGCAGCAATGGGAATATCCAACTTATCCATCGCCCATTTGGTGATAAGAATCCATAACCGGGCAAATGACACCTCAGAATGTCGTGATGAAGAAGAAAGACTCTGGATGAGCTGTTGCCAGAGGACCAACCCAAAGTCTAGGTTGACTCCGTTGTAAATTACATACATAATCGACATGAACAGTCGACTAGCACCATCGGATCCTGAGCTCCGTTCAGATAAGCCCTTGAAGAGGACTGTGAACATGCCGTTCCACTGCGGCGGCAAGCAGGATTTCTTGAACTTTGCGACGGAGACGAGCGCCTCAGTGTACCCCATGTTATAGAACATGTTGTAAAGATGCCCAATCGGAATCGTCTCCGGATTAGTTCTCGATGGGTCAGCAGCCAAACCTAGCAAAGTACCAAAACGTTGTCGTGAAATGGAGGTCTTGTGATCAGCAACCTCGAAGAAGACGCGCTCAACTGCTTTGTTGTAATAGGCAGTCGCATACACCTGCGAGAGAATCACCATAGGCACAGATTCAATCCTGGAGAGAGCAGGAGCGATTTGGGAGTACTTCAGGCACTCGATGATCGGCGACATATAAGAGTCGTACGCCAGAGGGTTTAGATCGATCACCAAGCATTGTTGTGGACGAATAGGAAGGATGTGTGAGGTAGCATGGACTGAGGATGATTCTGCCATTGTTGAATGTTGAAGAAGATGATGAACAGGAAAGCTTTTGTGAGTTTTTGTTCTCTTGAAATTTCGGAGGCAGTAAAGAGGTAAATGGGAGTGAAGACTGCCTTATATAGTGATTGTAAGGAGAGAGAAAAATCTGTTCAAATATTCTATGGAAATACGAAAAGGTTTCCTGGAATGACAGATGCGTGACAGTGTAGGCATGCGATGATCACGTAGGAGAGAGAGTGTCAGATTCCTAGGATCACGCCGCCCAACAAGCGCCGTTTCAGAACAAACCGTTTCAAATCCTCACGCGCCTTTAAGTGCCAGAGAGGAATCGCTTGAAATTCGCACACGCGTCCATTATGTCAGTAAAAGAGTGGGCGTTTCAAATTCACACGCGCCCCTTTTTACCGTCGTTTGAAATTCAATCCTTTTAACTCCTGCCTGAGTCAGCAACCCTTCGTCTTATCTTTTAAAGCGCATCTTTTGAATAAAGTACCCACGTGGATGATTTTTGACCACAGCTTGATAATTAACCACCAAAGCAATAATACAGCCTGTAATTATTAGTAACAGAATTTTGGAAAATCAAAGATTTTCGTGCTAAGAGTGTAAAAAGAAAAGAAATATAACAACTCTTTTTAGGAATGACTGTGATGTCAATAATGACATGAAACAAATGATCCCGGGCACGAATCTCTTCCTTCAAGATCAAGAGAGACCTCAAAGTGTTAATGTGGTTTCCCGTTGAATTACGATCAAACACTTATTAATAAATGTTGAAAGGCTTCTTTTAATTTGGCTACTTCATGGTGGCTTTCGCTTTGATGCAACAATTCTAATCTTGAAATAAGAAAGAAAGTGATCAAAGTACTTGTGAGACCAGTGTAGTCTGTTGAACAAGTAGGTAGGAATTAATTTTAAATTGGCTTGGAAAATAGAAAATCTCAAAAAAAAATTAAAAACTGGATCCCAAGGGAAGAAATGTTATGGTGTTTAACAATTTCATATGAATCACACAAAATAAAATTTGAGATTTCATGAGGGTACAACCGTCAATTCTTTGGTGAAAACTTGAGCAAATTAATTGTTCACCGTCAATTCAGAATTTGTGTTGAATTTTGGGTTTCACTCAGCTCGTAGTGGCACGAAACGAAGATCATAAACACAGCTGTTGTGTAACTATAAACCTCAGTGTTAATTTCTGAGAGTCTCAAGGGTTACGTTGATGAAACGAATGTAATGGAGAAATATAATGGAGATGGTGTAAGAAGATAAAGTACCTCTGCTGCGAAAATAAGGACCAAGCAGAAAACTCTTAACTCATGTGAGAAGAGAGTGAGGTAGCTCATGATTAGAATAAATTTGGTAGCCTTATTGGGAAGACAAGGTTTGTTTATACCAGGTCATGAAGGCTATTATTCAAAATCTTATGAGGCTTGGGACACATACAGTAGCATGCTTCTAGGGACACTTAAGTAATTCAACAATTATATCCCCATAAACGAACGAACACACAAACAAAATTAAAAGAGAAAAATATTTTTGGAGTTTTGGAGATATATTAAAGAAATAAAAAAATAGAAGAAAATAAAAATAATAAAAAAATAAGTAAGAAAAAAAATAAGACTTAGCAAAAGTAAAAAAAACTTTTGAAAAATTTGAAAAACCGAACCCGAACGTTCGGTTGGGTTCGGTTGAAGAAAATTTTGAAAAACCGAACCCGAGCGTTCGGTTGGTTTCGGTTCAAGAAAATTTTGAAAAACCGAACCCGAGCGTTCGGTTGGTTTCGGTTCAAGAAAATTTTGAAAAACCGAACCCGAGCGTTCGGTTGGTTTCGGTTCAAGAAAATTTTGAAAAACCGAACCCGAGCGTTCGGTTGGTTTCGGTTCAAGAAAATTTTGAAAAACCGAACCCGAGCGTTCGGTTGGTTTCGGTTGAAGAAAATTTTGAAAAACCGAACCCGAGCGTTCGGTTGGTTTCGGTTCAAGAAAATTTTGAAAAACCGAACCCGAACCTTCGGTAGGTTTCGGTTTTGGAAAGTTTTGAGAAAACCAAGGAATTTAGACATGCAATCAGAAAATACTGTTAACAATAAGATAAATAACTTTGTACAAGAAATATACAACAAAGAAAACTACCTTTGTGGTGATGAGCGAGTCAGAGGATTTAACCGAACCTGAACGTTCGGTCAATTTCGCTTCTTATGTTTGAGATTGAGAGGTAGTGTGAGGTACTGACTCTGATTCCATCATACCTAGCCCTTGCAGTATTCTGTTGAATGACGCTTCAGGAAGAGCTTTGGTAAAGACGTCAGCCAGTTGATCAGTGGTTCGAACAAAGTGTACTTCGACGTTTCCATCTTCCACGTGATCTTTGATGAAGTGATACCTCAGTGCTATGTGTTTGGTTTTAGAGTGTTGCACTGGGTTATGACAGATACTAATTGCACTTTCAGAGTCACAATATAGTGGGATCTTCTTCATATTGAGTCCATAGTCTCGAAGTTGACTCTGGATCCAAATCACTTGAGAGGTGCAGGATGCAGCGGCTATGTATTCCGCTTCGGCAGTAGACAACGACACGCACGTTTGTTTCTTGGATTGCCAGCTAACCAACTTCCCATCAAGGAATTGACAGCCGCCAGTGGTGCTTTTTTTGTCGAGTCCACATCCTCCAAGGTCAGCATCTGAATAGGCTTGAACGAAGAAGCCTGAGTTGGAAGGATACCATAGACCTAAGGAGGTGGTTCGCTTGAGATAGCGTAAAATGTTCTTCACTGCAAGCATGTGAGGTTCGCGTGGGTTTGCCTGAAATCGAGCACAATAACACACAGAAAACATGATGTCAGGCCTGCTAGCAGTAAGATACATTAGTGAGCCAATCATTTGACGATAGAGCGTGATATCAACAGCCGGTTTGTCTAGGGATGGAGTTAGCTTGGTGCCGAATGCCATTGGGACTTTGACTTTGGAGTCTCCCATCATACAAAACTTTGCTAGGAGAGTCTTCGTGTAGGCTTCCTGATTGATAAAGATGCCTTCGGGTCCCTGTCTAATATTTAAACCAAGGAAAAAGTTAATAGGACCCATTGAGCTCATTTCAAATTTAGTCTCCATCAACTTTCTGAATTCAGCTGTTAGGCTGGGATTCGTAGAGCCAAAGATGATGTCATCGACATAAATTTGAACTATCATAAGGTGGTTACCTTCCTTTTTGCGAAAGAAGGTTGGGTTAACCGAACCTTGTTTGAATTTAGACATCTTTAAGAATTTAGTTAGCGTTTCATACCAGGCTCTCGGAGCTTGTTTGAGGCCATACACAGCTTTATCCAGAATATAGCAATGATTTGGATACTTTTCATTCACGAATTCAGGAGGTTGCTCCACATACACGGTTTCTTCGAGTTCTCCATTAAGAAATGCACCCTTGACGTCCATTTGGAAAACTTCAAAGTTTTTGTGGGCAGCATAAGCAAGAAATATTCTTACAGATTCCAGCCTAGCTACAGGAGCGAAAGTCTCTTCATAATCAATTCCTTCCTCCTGACAATATCCCTTTACTACCAGACGAGCTTTGTTCCTTATAACATTCCCTTCCTTGTCCATTTTATTCCTAAAGACCCATTTGAGACCAACAACTGAGGCCTCTGGAGGAGTTGGAATGAGGCGCCAGACTTTGTTCCTTTCAAATTCGTTCAGTTCGTCTTGCATTGCTTGAACCCAATCGAAGTGATCGAGTGCAGTATTAACTGTCTTCGGTTCAACTTTTGATACGAATGAGTTAAACATACAAAACTCAACCTTTGAAAATAAGGATGTTTGTTTTGCCTTCAGTTGTGATCGGGTCAGAACCTTTTCAGAGACATCACCAACCACTTGAGAGATAGGATGATCTCTGGTCCATTTGGTAAGAGGAGGATAGTTTGGATCAAAGGTTGGGTCTAGTTCAGCATTGATCATTTCTTCTGGCTCGGATTGGCTTTCGTAGTCGAGTGACATATCACCATGCTCCCCCTCGATTGATGAGCTATGAGAAACTTGTGGTTCAGAGGTTTCTTGTGGTGCTGGACTTTCAGGCGTTGATGCACCTTCGGTTGGAGAAGCACTTTCGGTTGGAGTTGGACTTTCGGTAGCAGGTGTAGAGCTTGGCTCCCCCTCAACATGTGAGCTTGGCTCCTCCTCGACATGTGAGCTTGGCTCCCCCTCGACTGAAGCATCGTTAGATGGAGGTTCATCAGAATTCGATCCTCCTTCGTGCATTCTCCTGGCAGCTTCTTCGACAATTTGCTTCATGTGGTCTACCTTGTTGTCTGCTGCGCCTGCTTCTGAGAGAGTAGCTTTCTCTGGTTCGTCAAATAGCTCCAGAAACTTCTCGTATAGATTAGCGATCGAGACTGTGACTTGGCCAGTTTGAGGAAAGATTTCCCCAGCTGTGTCTTCTTTGGCCTGTAGCTTTTTGACATAGCTATCGTCAAAAGTCACGTAATAGGTCTCTTCGATTTTTCTCGAACGCTTGTTTAGGACTCTGTATGCTTTGGAAGTGAGAGAGTAACCCAGAAAGATTCCCTCGTCGGCTTTGACATCGAACTTGTTGCGGTGTTCTTTAGAGTTAAAGATGAAACACCGTGAGCCGAACACATGGAAAAATTTCACATTGGGCTTTCTGTTGTTGAGAATCTCGTATGGTGTGAGCGTGAATCGTTTGTTGAGATAAGACCTGTTCTGTGTAAAACAAGCAGCAGAAATTGCATCAGCCCAAAAATAAAGAGGTAAGGAAGCGAAACTTAGCATAGTTCGGGCAGCTTCACACAAAGATCGGTTTCGTCTTTCGACAATTCCGTTCTGTTGAGGTGTGTAGGGAGTTGAGAAGTTGTGACTTATTCCCTTTTCTGCTAGAAATTCTTCAAATTCCCTGTTCTTGAATTCCAGACCATTGTCGCTTTTGATGTTGCGAACGACCTTCTTGAGCTGTACTTCAATCTGCTTGATGAACACTTTCAGCTTATGAGTCGCTTCAGATTTGAGCTTTAGAAAGAACACCCATGTAAATCATGAAAAGTCATCAACAATAACAAGAATATACTTGCTACCACCGATGCTTTCGATAGATGATGGACCACACAAATCAATATGAAGTAATTCGAGTGGTTCAACTACTTTTGTGTTAATTACGGATGGATGACTTTGACGACTCTGCTTCCCCATTTCGCATGCAGCACACAAATGATCTTTGTCGAACTTGAGCAATGGAAGGCCTCGAACATGACCTCCAGTGACAAGTTTGTTGATATCTTTAAAGTTGAGATGAGAGAGTCTTCGGTGCCACAACCAGCTTTCGTCAGATTGAGCTTTTGATAACAAGCATATAGCTGGGTTTCCTTTGATGGGTTTAAGGTTTAGAGGAAACATTTCACCCTTTCGCTCCGATTTGAGAATTACTTTCTTCGTCTTCTTCTCAATAATTTCAGAACCTTCATCGTCGAATGAGACTTTGAGACCTGTATCTCCAACAAGCTGAGATACACTGATGAGGTTGTGTTGTAGTCCTTCCACATAAGCCACCTTCCTTATAGTAAAATCACCATTAGTTATCATTCTGTATCCCTTTATGGTGCCGAAAGAATTGTTTCCAAACTTGACGTTGCCACCATTTGAGAGAGACCTGTATTCCCTGAGCTCTTCTTTCCTTCCTGTCATGTGACGCGAGCAGCCACTATCTATGTACCATTCTTCGTCGAACTGCTCGTCACTTATAACCTGCAAAAATTAAGCAGATTTAGGAACCCAAAGTTTCTTGGGCCCATGTGAGCTTTTCATAGGAACAGGAATAGTAAGAGAGATGTCAACAAGATATGTTCGTTTTATAAGTGTTGTTTCATCTTTCTTTTTAATGGTAAAAACTTTGATTTTATTAGGATTAGGTGCGTTCGGTTTAGACTCAGGTTTGGATGCATTAACCTTCTGTTTGCCTTTTTGTTCAGCTGACGAATGAGATTTTTGAGAACGAACAGAATGAGCTTTAGAGCAAGGTGGAGATGAATTGGAAGAAGTAAAAGAATTAGATGAATGAGAAGGAGTGGGCTTAGATTGAGATGACTTCTTGGCTGGAGACTCTAAGTGACCCTTTTGCTTTTGATCATTGGTGGGACTGACCTTAGAGTTTTGATCTCTTTTGACTTCAGAAACGAACCTTTGCTTTCGGTTGGAGCAGTTCTCTGAACCGAACCTATGCTTTCGGTTGGAGTCATTCTTAGAACCGAGCCTTTGCTTTCGGTTGGTATTCTCTTCTGAACCGAACCTTGGCTTTCGGTTGTTGTTCTGTTCTGAACCGAACCTTGGCTTTCGGTTGTTGTTCTCTTCTGAACCCAACCTTGGCTTTCGGTTGTTGTGGCTCTCATGCTTTTTGACAGGATTGTTCTCAAACTTCAGATTCTTGTCTTGATGTGAGAAATATGCATTTTGGGAGTGCCAGAATTGCTTCCTTTCAGAGAGATTCTTCCTGTATCTCTGGTTCCTTTCACGTTTCTTATTCCTCATCTGCTTCGGTTGATGATGAATATTGGCTTTCATTTTCGGTTTCTCCTTAGCTGGTTCACTTTGAGCTGTAGGAGTTTCACTTTGAACTGAGGAACTAGAGGGAATGTCTTCTTTTGCCGAATTTCCATTCTCTTGAGGAATGTCTTTCGTACCACTAGTACCTGGCTCATCGAAATTATCTGGCTTATTCAATGGTTCTGGTATGTATCTACCTGTACTCATCCATGAGGTTCTTTTTGATAAGCCTACCGTTTCGTTTGCATTATCTATTGGAGCTGACCAGAAGTACTCATCGCAGCCATCAGCATTGTCTTCGTTTACAATAGCTGTGAGTTCAGCGGTCTGATGTTCAGTTACTCCAGTGACCTTGTACACTTGATTTGGAGTGGTCCTGACCTTTTGATATACAACTGCTTTCTCTGCAAAGATCGGGGACTTTTGTTGGGACAATCTAGCGAACTCCACTGAATTTTCAGAATTTAGATTCTTGTGGTTTTCAGGCTCGTTTTTTACAAATTCTGAGCAGTCAACCGTGTCCTCTACAGAAATTTCACTCATGTTGTCGTCCTCATTAAGCTCAGATGCATTTTCAACATCAATTTTGTTTTCTGAGCTCAAGTTGGCGTTCAAAGAGTCAAATTTTTGTATGGTTTCGGTTCTCAGTTTAAGTCTATCATTTTCATCCAAAAGGTTTTTGAGCATGTCCTTGTGGTCCTTGGATTCAATGAAAGATTCAATTTTGTCCAGTCCATACATATAGGTCGGATTGATGTCATCAGATGATATCACACTCTCACAATTATAAGCTTCAGCATCGATTTCATCCTCCTTAAACTCAAGGAAGGGCAAAATCATGCGATGGATCTTTTGGCCTATTTCATAGTCCAAGTGAAGCTGAGTAATATTAGAATAAAGACGTTTTGCAATTAAACAAAACACATTCCGCTGTTTTAACAACTTTAAATTGTCTCTTTGTAAATAAATATTTTAGTCTTTTATTTTAACTAATTCAGACTCCTTCAACTCGATCCACATGCGCCGCTCCTCACTCTTCGAAGACACCCTGCTTAATTGATCAGTTAGGTTAGAATTGGTGACTCGAGTTTGAGTTAAACTACTATCTAGATGAGAAATTCTTGTATTAACATTTTTTAGTTCTTTCTCATATGAGGATTGTGGTACTTTAAATGAAAAGAAAATCGATTGTACCTTCTTGATCAGTTCATCGAGCTCATTGAACTGCTGGCTGAGCGGTTTGGCCGTAAAGCACATATCCTGTTGTTCCTTCGGTTCATTGCTTCCACCATCAGTGTTGTATCCCCTCAACTGAGATACATCGGACACCATGAAGCACCTGCCTCCACTGCTCTCCTCTTTAGCCACACAAGCCTTTCCATGCGAAGGCTTACTCACTTCATCGTCTTCGGAGTCGGTTGACCAAACTTCCACGCTACCGAACTCATCATCAGCAACCGAACCCTGCACAATTAGAGCATTCATGGAAGGGTTAGCGGTAGATTTCTTCTTTCTCATCTCATCAAGCCTTTTCTGCAGCACAACTTCCTCATCCTTTTCCTCATCTTTTTCAGCCATCTTTTTGAGGACACAATCTTTAGCATAGTGGTTTTTCCCACCATAGTAGTAACAGCTTACTCCAGAATCACCATCTGCCTTCGGTTCCTTCTTGGGCTCTTCAACCTTCGGTTCATTGTTAACTTTTTCTGAACTATAACTCCCCTGTCAGTTTCGGTTTTTGTTGCTGGGGAATCTCTTCTTAATGAACCTCTTGGGGTTAGACACCATCATAGCATAATCCTCAGATGTGAGGTCATACTCCTCCAAGTTGAGGTCTTCATCCTCCATCACAGCTTTACTTTTTGACAGGAGGGCCAGTGAACCTAGGCTTGAAACAACGTTCTTTTCCTGCAGCACAATCTTCTCCTGGGATTTTAGAATACCCACCAGTTTCGCCAAAGAGTATGATTTAAACTGCTCATGGGCTTTAACTGTTGACACCACAACTCTCCATTCTGACCTTAGACCATTTAAGAACGTAACCTTCTGCTCGATAAGATTCCTTTCGATGTCATGTTTGATCATCCTGCTGAGAAGATGATTGAAGCGATCGAACGTTTGGGTCACAGTTTTTTCGGCTCCTTGCCTAAATTCTCCAAACTCAGATAAGAGCAAGGTTTGGATAGAATGTTCAAGATCCTCGTTTGTAGAGTACAGTTCGCGAAGTCTATCCCAAACTTCCTTTGCCGTTGTGCATGAGCTAACCAACCTGAAGGTGTCGGACCGAAGGGCGAATCTTATCAATCTTAACGCCTTGATATTACACTGGAATTTATCCTTCTCATCTTGTGCAATATCTTTGACATCCTTCAGCAGATCATTATACTCCTTTTGAGTTTTAATAATCCTTGACGTTGCAGAATGAGAAAAAGGTCCATTAATGATTGCTTCCCATATGAGGTATCCATTATCCTCAGATCCTATCACGTAGTCTTCGAAGTGATGCGCCCAGACTTCATAGTCATGGGTATATAGGATTGGAATCTTCGTGGTTGAACCGATGCTGTTGGAAATATTGATGGGATTTGATTGCGACTCGTCCATTATGATCGAAAAACCTGTTCAAAGATCAGACTTGTAATAAATCAGATTAGGGCTAAACGATAAATATCAAGATACGTCAATAATGAGATGACGGCTCAATAAATATCAGTAATTGCGGAAAAACCCTAATTGAAACCTTTTCACAGAAAAGATGTGTATCGATTACACAGCCTCCTGCTCTGATACCAATTGATGAGACTAAAACTTAATCTTGAAGATCGATTAGATCTTAAACAGGTGAATAAATATTAAACAGCAAGAACACGAAAATAAAGAACAAGTCAAGAATGAATCAAACGAGTCGAATGATTAAAAATAAACCCTCAGAAGAGCTCGATTAAGAACATCAACTGTAGAGGATTAGTAGGTTTACAGGAACGATAAAGAGAGAAAACTGTAATGCTATCGTAATGCTATAGTCTTCTGGATCGTTAACCTAATATGCATGCAAGCATATACTTATATAATAAACCTAACGGACTCTCGGTTGGACAGGCCCAAACCGGAGCACAAAACATATGGACTAATAGCCGAGCCCAATGACGCAATCCTTGAACGAATCTTCAACCCAACAGCTGTGCAACCATCAATTCAAGTTTATACCAACTATGGTTATAGACTGAGACATCTAATCCAATAGAATTAGGGTTTGTAAACTAGCCACCGTCACCTCAAAGTGACTCATGTTGGAAACCATTTATAAAGTCCAAGAATTTCTTGTGAGCACCTCTTGTACCATTTAAGTCTTAAAGACTTAATCTTTATGGTTCTATTATTGTAGATCGAGAAGTTTATGCTTGTGTTATCCATTTGTTGAGATTATGGTGAGTAGTTGTCATAAGGTTTGCAACTTTATTGATCTTCGAAGTCCCAAGGGTATAATATGCTTCAAAATGGACTATTTTGTTGTTTTGGTGTCATTCACAGGATCTTGACCGCATTTCTTACCGTTTTGACCTAGCTTAGGGATGGGCATGTATTGGACATACATGTCCACGAAGTTACGATTTTTATGAACCTTTAAGGTACCATGAAGCCTTCTAGAAAGTATAAGAAATTGTCTTAATGGATTAAGGACTTAATGAGGATGTGGATCTGCCACTTATGGTGTTAGTCTACTTCGACTGTGAGGTGAGTCTTCTGATCATACTATCTAGAGCACTTTGTGTCATGATATGCTAGATTGTCTTTATGACTTTTGCATTAAAAACCATGGCAACTGTATGAAAGACCAAGGGCGACCATAGTAATTGCATGAAAGAATATGTAGGAACTATAATAGGAATTTGTTTTGGAGGACTGCAACAATGGAAGTTACTATATGACTATGGGTGGACAATAGCATTCACATGGGATGAAATATACTCCTAGGGTGGGGCCCACTGGTATGTGTTGTATATCGTTTCTCAGAAAACTCAATAAAATTTGTTCCTACAATTTTTAGTTTAAATGTTTTAGGTACTTCTTGTAGCAAGGGGAAGAGCCAGGAGTGACTGGCCACCGCACCCAATGGAGATTTCCTCACTGTCTGTTTTGTGACAACCCAAGTTGTCCCGTTACATTTCTCCGTTACCGTTAACGGAATATTCCACGGTATTAAAAGTTCCGTTAATTAGAGGGCGTCAATTTAATAAACATTCCATTGGGTTACATTTAGCATGCCGTTATGTCGTGATAAAAGGAAATAAAAACAGGACACACATTTCCATTCATTTGGAAAATGTCAAGTTTTATTATTACGACCACTAAATCGGGTGCGACCAAAAGCCCCGTTTAATGGTAGTATCGGGTAAAATTCCACTGAGCCCCGACCCGGAAACCTATATAAGGGTGAGTGAAGTCCATTGGAGACTTTTTACACTCTCTCTCTATACTCTCTCTCTCTAGACCCGTTTTCGCCCCGAATCCGCAACCAAACGCTTCCAAATTGTAAGTCCACTTACCCTAGCATATTCTAAACGTATTGATTTATGTTTATAGCCCAAAAATCATCCAAGAAGGCATGGTATAAGGAGTTTACAGCCCAGGAACATTCTAGGGTCGTAAACCCCTAAAATGGTGCCAAACATGCCTTTAAATTTGTCCATAAGCTTGGAAATAATTAGGGGATATAGCCTAGGGGTGTTTAAACACTAAAATGCATGGATTTAGGACTCAAAGAAGAGTTTACGGCCCAAGCACTTGCTTAGGCCGTAAACTCCTCAAGTCATGGTCCCAAATGCACTCCAAACTCATCCTAGGGCTTCATACATAATTTAGGGACTTATCCTCTTGAGTTTAGACCCTTGAAACACTTCAAAATGATTTATTAAAGGGAGTTTACGGCCCAGACAAGGGTCAAGGCCGTAAACACCCTTAAACATGCCCAAAATAATTGTTTTGTCCCCCAAATGGCCTTATACATTTACCATAAAATACTAGGAGGGGATTTAAGGGCTTAAACTCAAGGAAATGAGGGATTACTTGGAGTTTACGGCCCAAGCATTTATCTAGGCCGTAAACTCCCCAAAACCCACTCAAATGATAGATTTAATCCTCCAAAATAGCATCACACTTCATTAGAAATCACTAGAAAGGCATTAGGGGCTTGAAACTTCCCAAAACTCTAAGGGTGAGAGTTTACGGCTGTACACTCCCTTAGGAGAGTCCCTAGGCCGTAAACTCCCATATAGAGCCCTTAGAAGCCTCAAATCCAATCATGCCTTTTGGGAGAAGTGCTTAGAATAAATCAAGGAACAAGCTAGAAGCATCAAACACCCTAGAACCCATCACCATGAGTTTACGGCCGTAAACTCATGGTGAGTAGTCCCTGGGCCGTAAACTATGTTATAAGGGTTTATTCTTGGAAGGTAAACTCTGTTCCTTAGCCATACGCACCCTTAAACGCTACCCGGGACACCCAAACACTTAGCCAAAGTGTTTTCCACTCCTGTGAGCACGTATATTTGTTTAATTGGTATTAAATATGCTAATTGTATGTGAACATATGTTATCATATGTTAAATAGGTCATTGTGTGTGTTCAAGTCCTTGCGTGACACCAAACGCCCAAACGGCACCTTCGTCGGATCTACTTACACCAGGTGAGTTCATACCCCTGAATGAACCTTTTAAATGTTTTCACATGTTTTATAGGGGGGGGGGGGAATACAAGTTAAACATGCCAGTTATCATATCAATCACATGTGATTGATAACCTGCATGCACAAGATTTTACCACTGTACACTGTTTTACCGAGTAGGACACTATAAATGGCTTTCAAAAGGGGTTTTTAAATTGTTCAAGTTCTTACTTTTATTGCTTATCAAAGATTCATTCTCAAACTGATTTATAAAAGATTCCCAAAGATTTCTAAAGGTTTTCACACTTATTTTATCAAAGAATACAAATGCGATATTCCTGAGTAATAAAGTTTTCAAAGGTTTTCATGAATACTTTTAATTGTTAGTTACTGCTGCTTCGCTTATACTTATTTTATACTCCTACTTTGTAATGCTTTCGCTTATACCTGAAGTCACTTATACCCGATGACGCTTATACTTATTCACGCTCTTACTTAGTGATACGAGTCTACTTCGCTTATACTTGAGATCGACTCTACTTCACTTATACTTGATACGCTCTTACTTCACTTGTTGTCATCTCCACTTCGCGATGCGCTTATACTTATTCGACACTTATACTTCACTTGCGACCGCTCTTACTTCACTTGTTAGACACTCCTACTTCACGAGAATCATTTTTACTTGATACCCACTCAAGCATAGTTAGATGTATGTCTGTGCTTGTGTAGACGCATATAAATAATGGTTGAAGGACTTAGGAAGGTTTGTCCGCCCTATTTCCTTTTCTTCGTTGAGATGTGGTCTGGTGGGATCGGATGTCCATCCGAAGGTCGTTTGATTTATTAGTTATATACTAGGTATACAAGCTTAGACATGCGGTAGAGCGGACATTGTGTGTATAGATCTATACAAGATTGACACCCCCGCACCCTGACTGCTAGCTACAGTCCATGGCTCACCAAGCCAAGGGGTGACAAATGTCACATTATATAGACGCTTGTAGGGCGTCTAGTACTCTAGTGTCGGTTAGTATGGTTACGAGTATGCCGGGCTACCTTATAATTCATGGCCTTAAGGTAACGGTATTTCGCCGACAATTTACACTGTATGCTGGTAACTCATTTTCAGAGTCACACTGTTTGGACCCTATAAAACGTATCTTTCATTTGATACTGCCTGGGGTCTGTCTCCTCTGTTTTGACCCTACAAGACGTATCTTTCATTTGATGCTGTCTGGGGTCTGTATCCACTGTATTCACAGAATCCACTGTATTCACTGTTTTAGACCTTGCTAGACGTATCTTTCATTTGATATTGTCTGGGGTCTATATTCACTGTTTTAGACCTTACCAATTGTACCTTTCATTCGGTACCTTCTGGGGTCTGCGTCTCCACTTGTTAGACTAAACCGGACGTGTCGTTCGTTCGATACTTTCCTGGAGTCTATGATTCCTTGCCTTAGTCAGCAGTCCTCACTGTTGAGGCATATGTTACTTCCCTGGTGTCGTTCGCTTTCCTCAATAATCAAATTCAGTATTTTGATAAGGATAGCAACTTAGGGAAAACTACTTTTTACCACACATCACTGACCAGTCTTGGTAGAAGGCTTCTTTATTTAAAGAAAATATAGGATTTTCTGGAAAGGACTCTAATACACTGAAACCTCTTAAACTATTACTTTATTAAGTTATTTGAATGAAATGACACTAAATGCTTATGAACTCACCAGCATTTGTAAAAATGCTGATACTCGCTTTTCAAATAACTTGTATTCTCAGGTTAGCATTAGACAGGTACATCCCGGAGCTGTTGATGAAGATAGCTTGTACACGCTATATTTATTCTATTACTTGTATTACTTTGATGTATTAATGTAACCATGTAAAACTATTACTATTAATGCAATGTTTTGTTGTACTTGATTACTATAATGCATGTGTTGTGATACTTGATATGACGTCATCCACCCCAGAACGTTTCCGCCGTTCCGGTTTTGGGGTGTGACATGTTTTGATTTTTTTCACTCTGATGTTTTTAAACTATAACTTATTACTTCGATTTTTTTAAATGAAATAGCATTGAATGATTTTATTTATTTTAAAAATGAAAATTTCACTATATAATTTGGGGATGTTACAAGTTGGTATCGAGGCCTTGGTTTGAGGGATTTAGGCGCACTCCATAGTATGCATGTACTCAAACTAAGGATTAATAAAATCTTTCACAAGAAATTACCCATAGTGTGCATGTACTCCTTTTTTAAAAAAGGATTTTATAAAGAAAGGGTACAATGCATGCAATAAGCTGAAGCTCAAGTAAGTAATGCCCAAATTATCCATACATGGATGTTATGTTAAGTATATTATGATACAAGTTGCATGCTAGAATTTAGGCTGATGATCTACTTAGGATTGAATGATTAAATGTTTGCTTAAGAGAGATGCATTCTTATGCTTGTTATGTGTTGATGGTTAGGTTCTTTTTGGGTTTATGTTGATAATGGAAAATTAGGGTGGTGCATAATTAACACTAGATAGCCTTAGAACGCTTGGTTCAGCCTGGTTGTATGTTAATTATGGTAGATACATCTATTCAAACAACTATTTTATTTTAATTATGTATGACTTACATTTATGGAATCATTTTTCGGCTTCAGCACAGACCTTTCGGCACAAGTGAGCAGTAGAATCCTAAGAATGCCAAGGAAGTGTTTAAGAGTGTGAAAACATTATTATGAGGGAGATCCTGTATGTGTGGCTATAGGGAACCAACTTTGGAGTTTTCAGATGATTCTTGTGGAAAGTACGAATAGGTGTGAAAGGTAGTATGAACCGTACTACTAAAAGCATAGGATCCATAACTGAAATAGGAAGAGTCTCGGAAATTCTAAGGAGCTTCACCTGTGAATGGCACTAAGAGTATGTTTCGAATTTTCTGTTGCATTTTCAAAATGGTGGTGACTCATCATGGGGGTAGTTTTGGTGCTCATTTCGTTTTGGGCTAGAGAGCTTAATCGAGTGATGCTAAGTTGCACGAGTTGAACGCGACTGGGGTTTTTAGGGGTATTTTGTAGGATATGTCTGGTTTGTTTGGCATGATCAAGGAGGGAATGATTGAGATAACAGATGAGTGTGTGCGGGCCTCACATTTGGTGACTTATGCTTGTAGGGCTCCTGGATTTTTTGGGAAAAGGAGCCCATTGTTAGTTTTAGGTGGATTACAGATGTTAAGAACGATTTCTTGAGTAGCTTCTTCCCAAATTGGAAAAATGCTTGGTTTGCATCTTGTCTTCTTATTGATGGATCTACATACTGGTGGTGTGAGGTAGTTTGGGCCCTGGAGGAGAGGTCATTGAGAATATGACCTTGGCGGACTTTGTCGCTGGGTTTAGGGCAAAGTTTTTACCTTCTATTGAGGTGCTATAGTTGGATTAGGAGTTTCAGGATCTCCAACATATAATATAGATGGCAGCAGAGATCACCGCCAAATTTAGAGAGAGCGGATTTCTTGTTCCATAATACATTACAGACGAGGGAATAAAGAAAACGAGGTATCTTGATATGTTGAGGGCATACATCTGGGAGTTCATCAGTGTTTCAATTTACCAGACACTAGAGCAGATGATTGACAGAGCCTGACAGCGGGAGATTAAAAGCAAAAGTCACCACAAGTTCATAATATAGTTGTTTTAGCAAAGAAGTCCATGTCTTCTGATTCACGACCCGAAGGCTAGCAAGGCCAGAATTGTTCCGGAAAGTGAGGTAAGCCGCACGATGGGTCTGACTGTTCCAAGTGTGGCAAGACAGGACACATTAGCAAAGGCGGCAAGCAGAAGGAACTAATATGATTCCACAATAACCAGGTTGGCCATAAGAAGGTTCATTGTCCAAGTTTAGTTGGTAGAGCAATAAGGTAACCCGCTCCTGCCACTTTCAGGATCACGGATGGCCGCCAGGGAAAAGCGAAGGCCCCTATGGTGAGGTGCCGAGTGTTCGATTTGATGGATGAGGAGGCCAAAGCAGCGCCAAATTTTTGTTACCGATATGTTTCTTATTTTTCTTGTTACTTTAATCGTGTTTATGTTTATGTCTTGTTATAATGTGATTAGGGATGTTCCTAGTCAATGATATGCTTGCTATTGTATTGTTTGATTCGGGAGCCATTTAACCATTTGTATCTCTTATGTTCATCAAGAAGTTCGATGTTGCTCTGTAGGAGTTAGATCATTCTTTGGTAGTGGAGATTGTTGACAGTCGTACCGTGAGTGCTTCGAGAGTCTATTGTGGATGTGTCCAAGAGATGTTTCGAACGGGTTTTTTGATTGATCTCATATATATATATATATATATATATATATATATATATATATATATATATATATATATATATATATATCCCAGTACGTGAGATGAACATAATTGTGGTGATGGATTAACACATTTGGTTCAAAGCTATGATCGATTGCAAGCATTAGTTGGTGCGAGTTTGCACCCCAAGTGGGGGAGATCTAGTCATTCATGGAGAGGTACCTGAGGTGGTCCAACCTTTTGCACTGCGGAAAGGGCTAGACGATATTTGCAGCATGAGTGCTCTAGGTTATTGGCTTATATGGTGGATATCCAGGTCGAACATAATAAGTCTATGGCAGTTGTTCTGGTTGTAAAGGATTATTCATGCATGTATCCTAAGGAATTGTTAGGATTTACTCCTAATAGGAAGATTAAGTTCGGGATTGATCTAGTTCTAGGTACGACTCAGATAGACAAGGCACCATATCGTCTTGCACCTTCTAAGATGCAAGAGTAGTCCACATAAATGCAGGAGTTGTTGGAAAAGGGTTTATTAGGCCGAGCTATGCGCCTTATGGTGCTTCTATCGTATTTTTAAAGAAAAAGGACGGATCGCACGAGATGCGTATTGACTAAAGGGAGCTAGATATGTTGATGGTGAAGAACCATTATCCACTTCTGAGGTTCAACAATTTATTTGGTCAACATCAAGTAGCATCTTGGTTTTCCAAGATTGATTTGAGGTAGGGATATCACTAGATGAGGGCCAGGGAAGAGGATGTATAAAAGACGGCCTTCAGGACTGGTTATGGACATTATGAGTCTATAATGATGCCATTCGGGTTCACCAACATGCTAGAAGCATTTGTGGATCTCATGAACCGGGTGTGTAGGCCGATGTTGTATTGATCTGTGATTGTGCTTATCAACAATATATTGGTCTACTCTAAGACCAAGGAGCAACATGAGTAGCATTTATGTAATGCCAAATTTTTTATCACAAAGTACACCAAAAATTTTTCATGTATAAAACATGAAACATTACAAATTTAATTTACATTCGTATCGTAAATCAGTATAAGGATTTATCAAGAGGATCTTACAATAACCTTATGTAAGAATCCAAGTTGGGCACAAGTAACTCTACTTCATGCTATTTAGTTTACATGAACCTGAAAGATACACACAAAAAAACAGTAAGCTATAATAAGCTTAGTGAGTAACCAAATCAACAAGGTATATATAAATTAATTTCACAACTAAATATATCATCACTTTCTCTAAGATATAATCCAAATGTGTCTTTCAATTATTCAATACACCATAACGTAATACTAATACCAAATCTTCCATTTATCATTAATAAAAGACTTATAGTCAAGCAAGCCACCATCAGTTCCACTTAATCTATCCTCAGTAGTAATCAATACTACATATATTACAAATCCTCCAACCAACATTTCTCTTCATACCATTAAAGTCGTATAAACTTTCACAACAACATATTCTTTTGCAAATATAGTATTTTAACCACAAAGGTTACTATAAATTTACTATTCTCTAAATGATAATATTACAACCGACAAGGCTATTATCATAATATAATACTAACATACAAACATTTATACATTCCTGTAACCTTGTAGTGTTACAGTCACCAAGACCACCACTAATAACAATTACCAATACATTGGTTTTATAATCACCAAGATCACCATAGATAATTGATCTCAATACCTTGGTGTTACAGTCACCAAGACCGCCATCAATAACTTATTCTCAATAATTTGGAGTTAGAGTCACCAATACCACCACTAACATTATTCCATGATATTACAGTCACTAAAACTATCATGACAAACATTATTCCATAACAATGATATTTCCAGGACTAAACATACCATAACAACCATTATTTTCATCGGAGATAAACAGTGGTAATGACAACACCAAGGATACCACTAACTATTTCTAAATAAACTACTAGTTTAGTGTTACACACACTAAATGAACAACTGAATTGCATTCCTCAAATAATAGGATTACAATCACCCAGACTACCGTTAATTCCAATCCTATAAACTTACAATACAATATCGTTCTTGTTATATTTCCATCAATGACATATATTACCTTACCGTATTACCTTACGACCAATAAAGCTACTTTAGTCTAGCATATATATATATATATATATATATATATATATATATATGTGTATATATATATATATATATATATATATATATATATATATATATATATATATACACACTAACACTAGACTAACATCCAGCTACCCACTAGACATACAATATCACTACCCATGCTATCAAATGTTCCTCTTACTAAGAAGGCATAGCAGACTTACATTCGCGTTAGCTACTATTAATTTATATAACCTTTGTTGGTAAGATTTAATATTACATACACTACTAATTTATCTAATGATGGTATTACAGTTACGAAGACTACCATCACTCTTCTGCAATAATTCTTCAAATATAGCACTACATACACTGAGTCTGCTATTAATTTGCGTTTCACCACTAATGATATTACAGCCACCAAGGCTACCATCATAAACTAAAACTTATAATCATTTCTATAATTGTAATGCTCTAGAAATTCTAAATACCAATTACAAGTTCATATTTCTTAACAGTATACAAGTATAGCATTCAGACACTAAGTCCACCATTACCTTGTATTAACTAATATCAATCTATAATTACAACATTTCAGATACTAAGTACACGATTATCCTATAATTCTCCAATACCAAAGTCCAAGTATAACCCTACATGTTCTAATCCTAAACATAACAATACAGAATAGTCATACTATTTTATTTAACATGTAATCAATACAGTACAGTGATAACATACATCTAGACAATATATATATATATATATATATATATATATATATATATATATATATATATATGTATATATAAAGTAAAGTTACTCACCTGGTTAGTTAGTAAACACTAAATAAGTTTTTGAAATCAAGCTCTTTAGCGCTTCCCAATCCATCGCTTATCCAAACCTATTTGGAAAATATATCGAGTTCATTAAAACTTGTCTAACTTACTACTATATCAACTACAACGATCAATGACCTGATCACTAACTAAACCCAATAACCATTTGTTACCAAATTAATCAAGTATCCAATTATAATCACCTAACCACTTAATCTCGTAAGTCATTAGCCTAATCGAAAAACCTTGGTAAACTAGGGTATATCACACTTACTGCTAAAATTAAACTTTTAATTGATCACATCGGGTTCCTAATAACACAATATCACAAAATCTTGTAATATATACTCAAGTCTAAAAACCTCCTACAAAATATCACATAAATGTATTTGCGTAAAAAAAGGATAAAATATACCTCCACAAATCCTGTAACTCAACCCTCGTATCCCCGTACACTAGTACGATTCTGCAATAACAATACTCCGAAAACATCTACCGAGCCTCTTCCCCATATCGCATGCGTAAAACCCTCAAAACAACAAAATTGATGAGTATTTATACTCTAGATGTGTCGCATCATGGAAAGACGTGAGTCGTGTTGTGGTAACGAAGTCTTCGCCATGTTTTGTTCTTTCTCACCATGTGTCTCGTACGATCCAACATGTCTCGGTGACTCACTTCACACCATGATGTGGTGAGTAGTATATCACCATGTCGTTGTGACCCAAAAATGACTGTTTGACTTTGAATTTTGCTGACTTTCTCAAAATAGCAACATACTTTCATCCTAACTTCACACGGTTATAACTTATTCATATGAACTCCTTTTTGACGATATTTATATCCACATAATCGTCTCAGAGTAATCTATCACTTTCTTCCACTAACTCCTGTTAATTCTTGTATAATAATACTTGTTATGAAAAATATGTATTACAATTTGAGGGAGGTTCTTGAGACTTTGAGAGGAAATAGGTTTTATGCCAAATTCTTCAAATATGAGGTTGGGTTATGCAAGATGCAATTCTTGGTTCACCTCGTCAATCAGAATGGTATATTAGTCGAACCGGATATGATGGATTTTGTGATGTAGTAGGAGGTTCCGAGGTCTGCATATAAGATTCAAAGTCTCCTTGGACTAGTGGGATATTATCCGAGATTTATCCAAGATTCTCCAAGATTGTACTTCCCTTAACGCGATCGACAAAGAATAACATCACTTTTCAGTAGGGGCCTAAGTAGCCCACAAAATTTATGGTTCTAAGACAAAGTTTACGTGAGGCGCTTATATTGACCCTTATCGATGGTGTGGATGATTTTGTGGTACTCTAATGCATTGATTTTGGGTCTAGGTGTTGTGCTTATTCATAAGAGTCATGTGATTGCATATATTTTGTTGGGTCAAAAGATGGTTTATACTTTACTTTTCTGGGCAATTATATTTTTGTGTAATATTTGGAACTTTATGGTCTAGTTTACGGTCGTAAACACCTTACGGCCGTAAACTCATTTACGGCCCATATCCAACATGTATAAATAGAGGTGTTAGGGTGAGGAGTAGAGATGGATGAACACAAAGTAGTTTACGGCCAGAGAGAGAAATTGTGTGTGTGAATCTTTTGTATTCGGATCTTAATTCATATCAATTCATACGAAGATTCATATTATTCTTGTTCTCCTTCTCTTCTTATTTTATATGACATCATCCGTTTGATTGGGATTCCGCACCATCAAACGGATCTGACTGATACACGGGCAGTTTAGGGACTTACAATTGGTATCAGAGCCAAGTTGTATCAGTCAAAAGGATTTATTGTTTCATCCAAAAATCGAATATTCTGTGTTTACGGTCCAAGCTTACGGCCGTAAACACCGAGTTCTTGGGCCGTAAACCTATTTTGGGGCATTATTTGATCTTATTTTCTAAATATTTTTGCGTTTTTGGATAGATCTTGCAAAATTAAGGGGGGTTTGTTCTTCGTGTTTTTCATAAAAAGGATTTTTTGATCGAGTTTTGCAGCTTGAAAGTCGAAAAATCGCTGTTTTTCACGTAATCTTAAAGTGTTTTCGGCCGGAGCTTACTGCCGGAAACAGTTCACGGCCGGCGGCGGTATTCAGGTTTACGGCTAGGGTTTCCGGAGTTTGCGGCTCGGCTCGGCGGCTTGTGGATCGTACGCTTTCGGCTCGGCTCGGATCACGGCTCGGCTCAGTGGTTTGTGGCTCCTGCAAGGGCTTCAATAAAAATTAAAGACGCAAAGGTGCAGGTGTCGGGTTTCGAACCCGAACCTCCAGATCAAGAGCACCTACACCTTACCAACTCGGCTAGCTGATCATCTGTTACAACCTCTCAAAATTTAAACTATAACCCATTTTCTCGGCTTCCTTTTCACATTTTTTACACTTTTAACCCCAAAACTCAATTTCTTTTAATTTTAAACTCCTTTTTCATCCAAAATTAAAAAATTAAAATAAAATAATATTAATAATAATAATAATAATATAATAAAAAATAAAAAATAAAAAAAATTTATTTTTTAAACTTTTATTTTTGATTTTTGATTTTTTATTTAAAATTTTGATTTTGTCTTTCAAGTTTGACCTTTGATTTTAAACTTTGACTTTTTCGTTTAACCTTTAAAATTTCAAATTTAACTTTTCGGTTTGACTTTTAAGTTTGACTTTTGTGTTTAATTTTTAAAATTTGACTTTTAAGGTTGACTTAAAAAAAAGGCATTTTAAATTTGATTTTTAAGTTTTATTTTAGCTTCTAGTTGTATTTTTTTTAATCGATTTTAAGGTCTACGAGGGAATTTGAAAACATGAAAGAGAGTCGTCAGGAGACGTTAAGACAAAATTTCAACTTTTTCGATTTTATCCCTGGAGAAACCCTCGAAACTCAGTTGCAGAGATTTACTACACTCACTACTGAGATGAATATAGTCAGGATCTTCTTGACTAAGTCCGAGATAAACAAAAAGCTGCTAAATTCACTTCCAAAATCGTGGGATATGAACGTAGCTGTCATCAAAAAGACAAAAGATCTCAATCGTCTTAGTATTGCTGAAGTGATTGAAGAGCTTGACGCTTTAAAGAGTTCTGTAAACCTTCCGGTCAATAAAGTGTCATGTTCTCATTCATGTGAAGTTTCATGTTCTCAATCATGTGAAGATACGATTAAATTTCTTCGGGATCAAATTGATTTATTTAAAAGAGAAGTTGAGGACCTGAGATATGAAGGATATCAACTCAGGAAAAGACAGAAACCCCTAAAGGCTGAATTAGAAGCAAAAACCAAGGACTTTAGGAAACTTCAGGAAGACTACAGTAACAAATGTGAAAACTATGATTATGTAGTCAAACAAAATGCTGAGCTAGTGGCTGAAGTTGAATCTTTGAAAGGAAAGTTTGAAACCGCCAAACTTGATGTTAGAAAATATGATTTCTCAAGTGAGGTGGTTGCAAATATGATAGACCAAAGCATGCAGTTTAAAAGGAATCAAAACAAGGGTCTAGGGTATGATAGTGTACCTCCTCCTTACAATCATAACTACACATCCATCCCCATGACAAAGAAAGAAATTGACAGGGAGGCACATCTTCAATATGGAAAACGAGCTGGATTTATGTCAAGAGGAGTTATTAATTTTGAAGATACTAATGTTGCTACTTCATGTGCAGGTAAAGTAGCAGAAGATGAGAACAAGGAGAACACTATTGAACAAACAAATGTCTCTTTGAGCTCTGAGTCTGTTGCTTCGAACTCAACTGCTTCTGATCAACCTGCTGTTGAGAAATACAAGCCACCAGTTCCAGCGAAACAGAGTGCCTCCTGCAATTGTTCATGTGGAAATAATCAGAGACAAGGCAAAGATACGCCACCAGGGACAGGAAGAGATAACTTCACAGTGAAGAAAAAGACTTGCTTTCACTGTGGAACACCTGGACACATTGCCAGAAATTGTCCTAATCGCGCATATGTTCCCTACTATGCACAAGGCTGGCAGAACGCGCCAAGAGGGAGATACTTCAAAAGAAACCCCTCAAGTTCACGGTCAGACAATGCCGAATGGAATGCCATGAAGGCCAAGAATTCAGCTCCCAAGGCCAAGAATCAAACTCCAAAGGCCAAGAATCCGAATCCCAAGGGCAAGAAGGGAATGTCGGCCAAGAAGTCCAATCCAAGAGATGCTCCCGTGAAGCCAAAATCAAAGTCATCTCAACGGCCAACATCAAGTTTAATATCAAGTACTGAGCCACCCATCGGATCGAAAAAGAAATGGGTTAAACCTAACTACAAATGGGTTCCGAAGGCTCAATCTCCCAAATCAACTAATGACTCTAATATTTCTTCATCTTCTGTTTGTGATAAACAGGATATGTCATGGGAGAGGGTATCATGCGTTGATGACAAAGGTCGACCCAGTTTCAAAATGGACTGGGTTCCAAAGACCAACTGATCCCGCTCTGTGTCGGAGCAGCTATAGAAGCATATCATCAGACTTCGGTTTGTTGGTAGTGGCTGCCCCTGGCACATGATAAGAGACATTTCTCAACTGTACAACACTCAGAACATTATTTGAGAGTATGTGTCCTTTGCGGGAAGGGAAGAAAGGAAGGGATCACTGACGGGGTTAGTTCTTAATGACGTGAAGAATTTTCAGATCTATTATGAGATTACGCGTGCTGTTCTCAGACCTTCTAAATGCAGATTCAATCGGTGAATTACGGTTTGCGTTTTCTTCTCTATTCTCCTGAGTTTTTCTTAAGCTGATTCGCTTTGTAGACTAATTTTTGTTTTAGGATAGTTTAAATTTGCGCATTTACTTTCGTTTCTCTCCTATGCACAAATTTAGGGGGAGAAATAAAAACAAAACAAAAAAAACTAGAAAAATTAAAAAAAAATCCAAAAACATTAGAAAATTAAAAAAATTAAAAAAATATTGTTGTTTATGAAATGTGCTGCTTGAGGGAGATGTTCTGAGAAGTGATAACAGGCAACCTGAGTCTGCGTAACGTACTCGATGTTGAAGGGTCTATGCTCTGGTTTGATGCGTCGGTAGGCACGAAAATTTTTAAATGGACTTGACTAGGGAGAGTTGAACTTAGGAAATTTATAGACTTGACAAATCTTGACCTAGTTAGATACGTTCAGCCTGACAATACGACGCTCGGATAGGTTGAGCAGGGAGATATATATGGGAATACACTCGTCACACTAAATGAACTCGTACTTGGAACCGTGGTTTAACTTTTCCTCGATGTGCGGATTCTGTCCTTAATTCCGGTTGGATGGGGCGACTAGTAAATTCCGATAAATTAGGTCTGTAGAATATCATTTTCTTTCTTTCCATCTGTTAGTCATATGTTGCCTCCTTTGCGCGACTTCCAATCCGACCTGGTACACAATATATGCAACTTTATTTCTCTGCAGGCTATATATATGTGAAATACTTCTTATCTGTTAGCCATATGATGTCTCCCTTGCGCGACTTATAATCCGACCTGGTACACAGCATATGCAACCTTCTTCTTCTCAACCCCTCTAAAGTAGTTAGCAATAGAATTCTGAATCTCTTCTCTCTCTGAATGGTTGTCTGCTCACCCGGTGTAAGGAGTACTCTGGAAGTTCTTGATGGCTGGGGCATATCATGAAGCGGGAAACACGTTCCAGTACACTTAAAATTAAATACATACAGATTGTCTGTAGATCTCGCTGCTCAATTTAGGTGGACAACAATATCCCTAGTCGTCGTCAGATGAATGGACCTTAAGATATAGTATCTAAGAAATTAGGATCAGATATAAATTTTAGGTTTTTAAGCTCACCTTGTCTTGTAACAAATAGTATATCCTAAATCTATCACAAATTTTTCGTGTTTAAGTGGACCACAATACCGACGATCGACCAGACAAAGATGTGAATATGGAAGGTACCGACAAGTGGATAAAGGCTGTCTAAAAACTTTGATCCCAAATCACTCTTAAAGTTAGATATCATTTTTATTTTTGTTAAATTTGTCATAGTTTCTTCTAATTTAAATATTAGGGGAGAATTAAAAATTAAAAATAATGAAAAGAAATTCAAAAATCAAAGAAAAATCAAAAAATTAAAAATCCAAAATAGTGTTATTTCTGTTTTATTTCTTGTTCAGAAAAATAAAAAATCCAAAAATATTTTTGTTTCTATTTTAATTTGTGTGCTAAGTTTTCTTTTAGCTTTGTTTTTGTCTTGAATAGTGATTTCAGGTATAGATAAGAGTCATGGAGTTTGTGTTGAAGATTTCTGAGCTAAAGCCTCGTCCGTGAGCATCGAAGAATTCTCATTCGAAGGAGCAAGAAATGAAGATTATTCTTTCAAATTTAATCTTTCAACCCCAGAAGCAAGGTGAAGCTGAAATTGAAGATTATGTGACGGATTGCATTGAAGCCTCCTCAATCGGTCTGCTGCTATCTATGAACCTGCTGATGTGATCCAGAAGATTATTTCTCTCTAAAGTTCTCTCTGAAGATTCTCATGCTGAAAGCATCATCTTTCAAGAATCAGTACATCAAGCATCCTCACCCAATGTGTGTTCACTATTAAATTCTGAAGAAAAGCCCAAGTGCTCAAGATGAAGTCATTCATTGAAGACTAATGCTGAAGCCAATCTCTCATTGAAGATTAACAAGAAAAGCCAGCTACTTTTTAGGGGGAGCTTGTTGGGTCAATTAAGAAAAGAAAGCTATAAACCAAGGGGGAGATTGTTGGGTCAAAATATGGTTTATACTTTACTTTTCCGGGCAATTATATTTTTGTGTAATATTTGGAACTTTATAGTCTAGTTTACGGCTGAGTTTACGGCCGTAAACTCATTTACGGCCCATTTGTTTCCGGCCCATATCCAACATGTATAAATAGAGGTGTTAGGGTGAGGAGTAGAGATGAATGAACACAGAGTAGTTTACGGCCAGAGAGAACTAGAGAGCATTTTGTGTGAATCTTTTGTATCCGGATCTTAATTCATATCAATTCATACGAAGATTCATATTCTTCTTCTTCTCCTTCTCTTCTTATTTTATATGACATCATCCGTTTGATTGGGATTCCGCACCATCAAACGGATCTGACTGATACACGGGCAGTTTAGGGACTTACATATTTTGAGGTAGTTGAGGCCTCATGAGGAAAGTTTTCCTACTCACAACTTGGAGTAGGGGTACTGGTTTTTCCCTTAATATTTAGCGACACTATTTGTATGGGGTTCAGTGTACCATTTACACGAACCATAAGAGATTGATATACTTGATGGATCAACCAAATCTAAATATGAGGCAGCATAGGTGGCTCGATGTGGAAGATGCTTTGAGTCGCAAGGGGACTAGTGCTTCTATCATTCGAGAAAGGCCAACGTTGTGGAAGATGGTTTGAGTCGCAAGGAGACTAGTGCTCCTATCATAGAATTGTGTTTGAGGACGACTGTTGTTGCTCATCTGTCAGAGCTAATCTGAGTGGCACAGATCCAGACAATGAAGGAACGGCATCAGAAAAGTGATTGCATTGTTGGTCAAGTTTTTTCTTTTTATTACGAAATTCAAGGGTTATTCACTTTGCATGGGAAGGAGTGGGTTCCTTTTTTGTAACACCCATAAAAATCACAAGAAATTTAAACTTTTAAAACCAACCCAAATTCATAAATTGTTTACAATCACTATTTTCAAAACATTTCAAACATCAGAGTCTCCCAAAATCATAAGTCATAAACAAGAGGATGTGTATGGTCACGCCTTCACCTTCCCGCAGTCATCTGAAGTACCTGAAACATAACCCAAAACTGTAAGCTAAAGCTTAGTGAGTTCCCATAGTATACCATCACATAACATAATCAAAATAACAAGCCTCATGCATACAGAGCCTTTAGCTTGACTGGAATGCCACATCGACCTACAGACTATCTGGTACACTCATAGAACCTTTATCATGACTGGGACGCCTCATCAGGCCTTCAGCTTATCTGGAAAGTTCTCCGAGCGTTCGGGCTAACCGGTATGCCTCTCAGGCCTACACTCTATTTGGTATGCCCTGGGTATTTTGGCATTTAGTCTATACTGGTCTGCCTCAACCCAACAACACATATACCATGTCGACAAATTCATAATATATATAGGCATACATATTTCCAACAGAAAATCAGACAGATCCTAGAGATCACTAAGCATAGCATCATTCATACACCAGGATACCTATCTAGCAGATCATCGCAACACAAAAACATACTATCACATTGTTGGATATAGTGTCTAAGTCCATAACTATATTTGGTGTGTACTTGACCCGACCCGGCATGGTCCATTTGGGTTGCACTTGACCCGAACAATTTATGGATAATCTTTGGAGAATAGTATAAGTTATGACTTATTAATATATTATAAGTTCTAATATATTAATATAAGATCATATTATTTAATTAGTACTCATCTATAATTAATCTAGGATTAATTTAGAGATCAAAAGTATTACCAATTAAATATGGGCTCCTATATTTATATAGTGTGGGCCAACGCTTATTTAGAATGGGCTAGGCTTGCATGGAGAGTCCATGGATACTCCATGGAGCTTTAACCCATGGATCTCATGGAAATGAAGAGACATGGGTATTAGGGTTTACATGGATGTAACCCTAATCCACCATACTATATAAAGGAGGCTTTGGTTCTTGAAATCACACTAGTTGAGGTGAGTAAAGCAAGAGGGCCGATTTCAAGAAGAGTTACTATTCTCTCAAAGTTCCAAGTTTGTGGTGATTTGTGATTTCCATTTGAGGCATCCACACTATTGGTGCTAGGCTCTAAAACTCCAACCAATCAACTACAACTACAAGGTAAGTAATTCTACTAGCTTTATTTGATTCAAGTTCCCCATGCCATGCTAGATAGGATATGAACCTTGGAAAAATAATTATTTGCATGTATCTTAGACAAACATAGATCCAAGGTTTATTAGGTTTGCATGTACACTTAGGAAGTGTTAGAATGCTCAAAACCCATCAGTGGTATCAGAGCCTAGGCTTGTTTGTTTGATACTTGATGCAAAATATTGGAAAAAAGTTGAAATCTTGTTGTCTGCCTGATGAACTCGCCGAGTCCATGGGGGGACTCTCCGAGTTCATGTGTATCTTCATCCTACTCGCCGAGTAGGTTCGTGCACTCGACGAGTAGGAGCCTCAGAATGTAGATTTTCGACTTTTGCTGATGGAAATGGACTAGAAACATTACCCTAAACTGTTTTGGTGTTATTAAACTTGTTTTAGATGGTGCAATGTTTGTTCTAATCCATTTACAATGGCTAATATCAATTTTTCATGATTATATGTGTTCATATGGTCTTGAAACTTTGATATGAATATTCATGTTCTTGATCTTATGAATTTAGATGATCATAGGAATTACTTGTAACCTACTTGGTAGTTTAATTCTTGGTCATAATGTGTTTTAATGAAGTCCATAACTTGTCCTCAAGTTATGGAAAACCAAGAGTCACACTTGAATTAAAACCATTAAAAGAACACAAGAGTTAGAAAAATGAAAAGTCTTCATTTTAATACTCAATTAACTTCATAAGTTATAAGAAATGAAAAGTTTTGAAAGTTTACAAAACTTGCCCTCATGTTTTGGAACAAGTAAAGTCATGATTAAAACTTTAGTTCCAACCCTTAGAATTTTAAAAGTTAAAATTCAACCCTTATACTTACAATATTATAAGTTAATAATATATATATATATATATATATATATATATATATATATATATATATATATATATATATATATATATATATATATGTATAAGATCAAAGTCGTCTTACCGCTAGTACGCCTCATTCACGAAGCCAGTCTATAAGGTGGGTATAAGGTTGTTGCCTATAAAATGGCAACTTAATGGGTGTCCACTCTCACCCACCGCTTGCTTGACTGGTGGAGGGTCGTTAGCCGAACGGGTAGGACAAGGACTTATAAATTCTCATTAAAAGTATAATGATAATACTAAAGTAACTAAACTTTATTGAATTCCCAATCTTAGTTATTTTAGGAAAATCTGAATAAGGTGCTAATCCATGAAATTACACTTTACACTTTATTTTAAGTCGTTAGTGGAGCGTGTGTGGTTAACCGGCACACTAACTTGAACTTAACAAGGTAGGTAAAGGGTGACTTAATGTTTATCATAGTATCGATGGAGCGTGTGTGGTTAACCGACACATCGATTGAGGGGTAATACATTAAGGGTACCAAGTAATTTGCATGGTTACTTCACACCTTGTTTTGTGATCCTCGGCATCCAGTCACAAAACTTGAAGGGCACACTCGAGATTGAAGCATGCCATTGAAGAAAGTTCAATGAATCTCAAAGAATCTAGGAGTTTCTAAACCAATTACACCTAACTAAAATTTCGTTTTTTTTCATGGTGGAAATTGGTGAATCGTCATTCACCTACCTTCAAATATCTTATAGCTTAGATTACGGCATCCCTCTTCTAAGATATAAAATATTGTGGTGGGTCCTAGCCTTAATACTACATTTGGGTGTTTTATTAAGGACTATCTCTAAATCTAATCTAATCTATTCCCTCTTCTTTTCAGATGTCTTCCAATAACAATGCTTCTGGCTCTAACCCTACTAGCTCTTTCTCTCTCATGAATCTTTGTTGGAGAGTCATCTTCGATGGATCCAACTTTACTGATTGGATCAAGAACATTAGGATGGTCACTCGGTATGAGAACAAAGAATATGTTCTTGACAAGGAGCTAAAGGTACCTGAGCCAACTGCTACTCCTGAAGAGCTTGCAGAATATGAGGTACATGAAAGGGATGCTACAAAAGTAGCATGCATCATGATGGCCACCACGACAGCCGAGCTCCAAAAGTCCTATGAGGACTATTATCCTTTTGAGATGCACCAGGATTTGATGGACCATTACCGTCAAAGTGCTCGTCAAGAGCGATATGAAATAATCTCTTCCATGATAACAACCAGAATGAAGGATGGTGAACCCATCACGGGCCACATGCAGAAAATGCAAAGGTATGTGGACCGTTTACTGAAGCTGAATATGAACTTCCTCGAGGAGTTAGCAATAGACATCATTTTGCACTCCTTACCATCGTGTTATGATCAATTCCGCATAACATATCACATGAACAAGGAAGAAGTTACCCTCAGAAAACTTCAGGAACTCTTGAAGACCGCGGAAAGTGGTCTAAAGGGTAAGTCAGTTGTTACTACTCCTACTCCTAGTCCAACTGCGGCCAATGTCTTGGCAATCGGGCATGGCAAAGGGAAGAAGAGAAAGAACCCTTCTAAGGGTACCAAGGGTAAGACCCTTGAAGGATCCTCTTCAAGCAAAACCAAGAAAGGTTTTGTTACTCCTTCTGCTAACCCTAATGAGGCTGAATGCTTCTATTTTCATGAAAAGTCGCACTGGAAGCAAAACTGCCCAAAGTACCAGGAAGATGTGAAGGATGGGAAAGTAAAACCCAACCATGCAGGTATATGTTGGATTAATGTCTAAGTCCATAACTATAATTGGTAAGACTTGACCCAACCCGGCATGGTCCATTTGGGTTGCATGGCATCATGCATTTGGACAGACTATAATGAGAGAAATAACACTTAAGGTTTGTTAATATATTATAAGTTCTAATATATTAATAAGTTTATTTAATTAGTATTGATCAAGAATTAATTTGGAATTAATTAAGTGACCAAAAGGAGACTAATTAAATATATGGGTTGATTTTGTAAATCATTCATTCTTATATATGTGGGCTTGTGATCCAAGATTCCTTATGTTGGACTAAGTCCATGGGGTGACCCATGGATACTCCATGGAGGTTAAAATCCAAGGAGCATAAGGAATAGGTAAAGTCATGAGTTACATGGTGTAACCCTAATAGCCACCATATAAAAGAATCTCATGGCTCAAGAAATCGTGCACTATGTGTGAGTGTGAGGGCTAAACGATTTCAAGGAGTCTTCTACATTTCTCTCAAGGGTATTCCAAAAAGCATATGATGTTATGTGAACCATTTGAGGTGTCACACTTGGGGCACTAGGCACTCAAGCTTCATGAAGATATTCTACATCAAAGAGGTATGTATTCTATCTTGTTATATTCATTGTTTTTGTATGCTAGATTAGGATAATACCTTGGAAGTTGATATTTGCATGTATAATAGAGAAAACATAGATCCAAGGTATTTAGGGTTGCATGTACAGTTAGGAGTGTTAGAATGCTCAAACCCAACAGTATATACACTATATTGTCTAATAACTCACCACATTCTAAGTCTTGGGTCCTTGACACAGGTTGTGGTATTCACATATGTTGTGATTTGCAGGGACTAAGAAGAAGTGAGAATGTGGAGCAGGGAAAGATAAACTTGATCATGGGAAACAGGAAAGCTTCACCTGTCACCAAGATAGCAGTTTATTCCTTAGTGCTAAATAGTGGGTTTACATTAGATTTGAATAAGTGTTATTATTCGCTAGAAATGGCAAGAAATGTTATTTCCTTTCATGCATTGTATAAACAAGGTTTTACCTTTTATTTCGATAATAATAATGGTAGTATTGATGCTTTCTTTAATAATGTTCATTATTTTAAAGCATTACCTTGTGATGGCGTGTATGAAACTGTATCTGTTGTAGATAATCTAGGAAATAATGTATTGTATATTGACTCTTCCATTAGCTTAAATAAAACATCTTTATGGCATTGTCGTCTTGGACATGTAAGCAAGAAACGCATAGGCCAACTCCAAAAGGATGGAGTCTTGGAGTCATTTGACCTAAAGTCTGATGATAGTTGTGAATCTTGTTTGCTTGGTAAAATGACAAAGTCACCTTTTACTGGCACTTGTGCTAGGGGTGAAGGTTTGTTGGACCTCATACACACAGATGTGTGTGGACCCTTCAGAACCGCCACAAGAGATGCTAATCGGTTCTATGTGACTTTCACTGATGATTTTAGTGGATATGGATATGTCTACTTAATCAAGCATAAGTCATAAACCTTTGAGAAATTCAAAGAGTTTAAGCAAGAAGTGGAGAATCAGTTGGGCAGGAACATTAAGATGCTTCGATCCGATCATGGTGGTGAGTATCTTAGTACTGAGTTCCTTGACTATCTTAAGGAATGTGGGATTATCTCACAATTGACACCTCCTAGGACACCACAGTTGAATGGTGTAGCTAAGAGGCGCAATCGGAACTTGTTGGACATGGTTCATTCCATGATGAGTCGAGCTTCGCTACCAATCTCATTTTGGGGGTATGCCTTAGAGACTGCAACCCATACCTCCATCCTCAAGATCTCCAAGACCTCCCTTAAATGCTGCCCGTGCTGCTCCATGGTCTTAGAATAGACCAATATATCATCAATGAAGACAATCACAGACCGATCCAACATTGGTCTACAAGCCTGGTTCATGAGATCCATGAACGTTGATGGAGCATTGGTGAGCCCAAATGGCATCACCACGAACTCATAATGACCATAGCGAGTCCTAAAAGCCTTCTTTTTTATATCCTCCTCCCGAATCCTCATCTGATGATACACTGACCGAAGATCAATCTTGGAAAACGAAGATGTGCCCTGAAGCTGATCGAACAAATCATGAATCCTCGAAAGCGGATAACGGTTCTTGATCGTTAGCTTGTTCAGCTCCAGATAATCAATACACATCATGTGTGACCCATCCTTCCTTTTCACGAATAGGATCGGTGCTCCCTACGGGGAACTGCTCGGACGAATAAATCCTCAGTTAAGCAGCTCCTAAAGTTGCGTAGACAACTCCTACATCTCAGGCAGAGCTACACGGTATGGTGCCTTGGCTATCAAAGCTGCACCAGGAACTAAGTCAATACGGAAGTCCACTTGCTTCTCTATAGGCACCCCTGGCAACTCCTTAGGGAACACGTCAGGAAAATATTGCACAATCGGAACATGGCTTAATTCATACGTGGCCTCAACCCTTGTGTTCGGAATATAAGCCAAAAACCCAACGCAACTCTACTTAAGGAGTCTCCTAGCTCTCGCAGCCGAGCAGAGGGCTAGCCCACACGAAGCTCTCTCCCCATGAATGACCAGTTCTCCACCACTTGGGGTTCGAACCCTCACTAGCCGGCACTCGCAGTCTATCATAGCCCCATTGGGCCCCAATAAATCCATCCCAATGATCACCTTCAATCCCCGCAACGAAATCGGAACCAGATTGATATGAAACCTCTCCGCAAACACATTCAGGATACTCCCCCGATATACCCTAGCAGCACCCACGGTGTAGTCATCTGTAATCTCCACCTCAAGTGGGGAATTCAGGGTCCCCGGATCATCCCGAAACTTCTTACTGAGCTCAAGAGTTACGAATGATCGGGTAGCCCCCGAATCAAAGAGAACATGAGCCGACAACCCATTGACCAAGAAGGCCCCTATACAAGATCATAATAGCAAAAGCATAACAATTAAATAAATAAGACATGAAATAGATCACATACTAGTCACAACGTCTTGTGCTGCTCTGGACTCCTCTTTGGTCAGCTGAAATGCGTGGCTCTTCACTATAAGAGTCTCCACCTTAATTGGGCGGCCATCAGTGATCCTTATTGTGGCGGGAACAGGAACCGCCACTGCTCCTCCTCCTAGCAACCTCGGATAATCGAACTTTTTTTTTTATGATCGGTCTGGTTGCAGTAGAAACAAATCAAGCCCTTCTTGGAGCAATCCCTGCTCATGTGGCCAGGCTGGCCACATGTATAGCATACTGGACCTATCACCCGACAAGTTACACTGTGCGACCTCCCATACTTGGCACATAAGCTATGGCCCGGCTCGCGCCTACTGGAAATATCAGAGGTCTTAGGCTTCTTAGCCTGACCTACAGTTGTCTGCACCTGCTTCGGCTTCTGTCACACCCCCGAACCAGACGGCAGAAATGTCCGAGGGATCTTGTAACTTAAATTGAATACCATCACAATGAATATACATGAATCATAACATAAATCATCACCATGCATTGAAATAATACAACTGATATTGTTTATATCCAGTACATTGTTTTAAACATTACAATTTCATAACATAAACGGTCTGATAGATATCTTAAGCAAAACATCCAGACAATACTTGATACTTATTCTTCGGTTTACCTGTTACCTGAGAATACAAGTTAATTTTGAAAAACGTCAACATATGAAATGTTGTTGAGTTCATAAGCAATGTTGTGATAAAATGATTTGGTGTAGTTAGTAGAACCCAGAAAATCCGATATTTTCTGAAAAGATCAATGTTTTTAAAAAAAGTGTGAAGATCTGTAAATATATGCTTGTTGATTTTCAAAACATGTATAATTGTTGAACTTCTGTAATGATCTCGCAAGTGATAATGTTGAACTTACAAGGAAAACCCGATGTTTTCCCATTACATAAACACAGTGAATTCTGAATTTCTTCTACTGTTACGACGAATGATTTTTGATTTCTCGGGTGCCTTTGGATTAATTAGGGTTTGTGAGTCTTTATAATCATGCATTTGAAAATGACTAGTTTATAACTACAGGTTTCGAATGATCCTTAAAGGCGTCACCCGTTACTACTCACTTAATCCAACAACCATGATTACTTTTGATTAACGTCCTGAATCTGATTTCCTTGATTACTCGTAAGCCTAACAAACGAGGAAAAAGGGAGTACAAAGTCCCATTATATCCCGTGAGCTATTTAGGCTGTCGGGAATGCGAAAGGCACATTGTCCCAACTCGCATTTGATTTCTTGACCTCAATAGCAATACTAATGAGCCACTAGGGCCCAATAGCACATTAAAGCCATTGAAAGTCCTTTTACATGAAATCGGGTCATAGGAGACCCAATAACACATAAGCATATTCCCTTTGGGCCCAAAGATCATGTTAATGGGCAAGCAAGGCCCAACAAGCATGATTTGAAACTTCCAAGCCCAAAGTTTGTAAGTTTGCTCATCGTTATTATTGCGTATTTATTTAGATGGTTTGGTTTAACGCTTGTTGTTTTGTATTGATTCGAGACCGAATCACTTCGTTTGTACGATATTTGTTGTTGAGAGTGTATTTGTTTTCCGTTTTGTCAGTAGTCGTGGATCTTCTATTTTTGTATTAATGATTTAATTTGTTTAAAAGTGGAGTTTGACCTTTTCACTACCCTTCTTCTATAAAAATAACACTTTTGGTCCTTTTATATAAAAGAATTTCATTTTTAGTCCTTAAAATCTTTTGTTGACACTTTTGTGTTATTTATTTGATGAAAACATAATTTTAACCCAAAATTTATTTTGTTGACAGCTTCATCCCTTCCAGAATAGTGGTTCTCAGTTAGAGCCCCATTTTTCACAACTTTTACACTTTTGGCCCAAAATCTAAAAACTTTACATTTTTGGTCCTTTTTTATAGTGAAAAGCATTTTTGACTCATAAAATGATTTTGTCATGCCAATTACCCCCTGTTTTACAGAAAGTTTCGTGTCAGCCCCTAAAATTTATCATTTTTCGCATTTTGAGGCTTATTGGGCCGAAAAGCCCAAAATTAGCCCATTTAGCTAAAAATTTACATTTTAAGTCTCTTGAAAATTCTAATGTTCAGAAAAATGATTATAGAAACTTTTTTTACCCTTTTGACCTTCAAGAAACCGTGACTTGTCGGTTTGTATCCCATGTTTTGTATTTTTGACAATTTAAGCCCAAAAATGGGTTTTATGTTGGAATATGTTCATCATGACCTTATAAGCTATTATTCTTGACTTGTTTAGTGTAAAATAGCTTAGATTATGTGTGTTTCCTTTCTCATGTCATAGATCTCGGGTTTACACCCCTTTTTGGTAACATATTCATCACAAAACACATGAAATCACACACATACATGCATCAAATCACACATAGCATACATATTCACCTAGCTCTACACATTTTCTTGTATTCTCCCCCATAAAACTCATAAAAACCGGAAAGAAAGGGGTATGAAGCTCACCTTGAGTTGTGGTTTCGGTTTTGAAGAAGATTGGGAGAAGTTTGGTGCTATTTTCGGTCCTAGCAAGTTCCTTGGATGGATCTTGAACTTAGTGGGTTCTAAGATGCAAGATCATGAATTTGAATGGATTAAGAGGTGATTTTTTATGAAAATAAGTGAGTTAGATCATAGATTTAAGCACCAACTTACCTTGAATGATGATTTTTGTGGAAGAAACTCCTTGAAAAGCTGTAAATCTCGAAATTTTGAAGAATGAGTGCAAGTGTTCTTGCGAAAATTGGAAAGAGTTGGAATGGATTTTTTGAGTGTGTATGGGTGTCTCCTCTCAGCCGACAATCAAGAAAAAGAAGAGAGAGAGTTGAGGTGACTATCTTAGATGCATGTTAGTCCATGCATGGAAGTATGTGGTGTATTAATGAGGTGGTAATCTTAAAAGTCAACTCTTCCTCTCCATTTTGTGTAGTTGGGCCGAGAGAAGGAGAAAGGAAGAAAGAAAATTGGGCCTTGTGTGCTTAAGCCCACATTATGGTTCAATTAGATAGCTTTTGGCCCAAAGTAAATCAAAAAATGATTTTTATGGCCTATTAGGGCTAATTAGGTTAGTTATGGCCCAATAAGGTCCATTTAGGTATTTTATTTCATTATAGGCCTAATATGGCCCAAAATATTTAAAATATATGGAAGTGGGTCCAATTAGAGCCCATTTAAGAGTTCTAAGCCCAAGATAGTCAAATTGGAAGCCTATTGGCCCATTGGGCCCAATAAGGAAATCCTGGTCCAGAATGGACTTAAACCGGGATTTCTAGGGTGTCCAATTCTTTGTTGACTATTTGCAGTGCTTGTATGAAGTGTTTGATTGAAATTTTGTTGTTATTGAATAAGCATCCAACATGGTTTCACATTGTTGGTTCACATTTGTTATCATTGTTCAATGTTTACAAGGCATCAAAATTCCTAGTTGTGACATCATCCCCCCATTAGTGGGAATTTCGTCCCGAAATTCTTTTGAAAGCTAGATTTGAGAATGCGAGAATAGGTGAGGGTGCTTCTGCTTCATCTGGTCTTTGCGTTCCCATGTGAATGCTGGCCCGCGTTTCGCGTTCCACCATACCTTCACAATCGAAATGCGACTTTGCTTGGTACGCTTCACCTCCCTGTCCATGATTTTGACTGGTTCCTCCACGAACAGGAGATTCTTGTTGATTTCAATTTCATCAAGGGGAATGACAAGAGTTTCATCGGATAAACACTTCTTTAGGTTGGAAACATGGAACACGGGGTGTACGCTGCTGAGCTCAGTGGGTAGCTGCAGTCTGTACGCAACTGGGCCAATCCGGGCAATAATTTCAAAAGGTTCAATGTATCGTGGATTCAATTTTCCTTATTTTCCAAAATGAATAACCCCTTTCCATGGAGAAACTTTTAACACCACTCGATCCCTGACCTGAAACTCCAAGGGCTTTTGCCGTTTATCAGCGTAGCTCTTCTGTCGGTCGCGTGATGCTTGTAGTCGAGCCCTGATTTGAACTATATTTTCCATGCTTTCACGTATGATCTTCGGTCCCTCGCTAGCTGGGTGTCGCCTACCTCAGACCAACACAACGGTGATCTACACTTACGTCCATACAGTGCCTCGAAAGGAGCAACTTTGATGCTCAAATGGTAACTGTTGTTGTATGAGAATTCAACTAAGGGTAAGTGGGTATCCCAGGACTTCCCAAAGTCTATCACACATTCCCGAAGCATGTCTTCAAGCGTCTAAATGATTCGTTCTCTTTGACCATCCGTTTGTGGGTGATAAGCAGTGCTCATGTCGAGATGAGTTCCCAGTGCTTTCTGAAGTGATTGCCAAAAACGTGAAGTGAATATACTATCTCTATCTGAGATGATAGACACTGGCACTCCGTGAAGTCTCGCAATTTCTCGAATGTATATTTTTGTCAATCTCTCCATCTTGTAGGATTCTTTTATTGGCAGGAAATGAGCGGATTTCGTCATTCTGTCAACTATTACCCATATAGTGTCCGATCCATCTGATGACTTGGGTAACTTGGTCACAAAATCCATGGTAATCCTTTCCCATTTCCACTCGGGAATTACTGGTTGGTGTAATAACCCTGAGGGCTTCTGGTATTCTACCTTTACTTTGGCGCATGTAAGGCATTTGCTAACATAGGTGGCAATCACTGCATTCATGTTAGGCCACCAATACTGTTGTTTAATATCCAAGTACATTTTGTCCGAACCCGGATGGATAGAGTATCGCGTGTTGTGAGATTCATTCATGACTACCTCCCTAAATCCTCAAAGTTTAGGGACCCAAATACGGTTCATGAAATAATATACTCCGCCCTCTTGCACCTCGAGATTCTTTTCCATTCCGCGTAACGCTTCGCTTTTTTTGTTTTCCGCCTTCCTGGCATCTGACTGGGCTGCCCTGATCTGAGTGGTTAGGTGAGATTGGATACTTATTGAGAGTGTTTTCACACGACGATTAGAGTACTCTTTCCGACTCAAGGCATCCGCTACCACGCTAGCCTTGCCAGGGTGGTACTTGATTTCACACTCATAATCGTTTAATAGTTCAACCCATCTTCGTTGCCTCATATTCAGCTCTTTTGATTCAAGATGTGCTGGAGACCCTTGTGGTTCGTAAAGATGGTGCACTTTGTACCATAAAGGTAGTGCCTCCAAATTTTCAGTGCGAAGACCACTGCTCCCAATTCCAGATCGTAGGTTGTATAATTCACTTCGTGTGTCTTTAGTTGCCGGGACGCGTAAGCTATCACCTTTCCACACTTCATGAGAACGCAACCTAAACCCTGATTTGACGCGTCACAGTAGACTACGAAATCTTCTGTTCCCTCTTGTAGTGATAGTACCGGGGCACTGCAGAGTGCTTGCTTTAGAGTTTGGAATGCAGCTTCTTGTTTGTCCGTCCATTTGAAGGGTACGCCCTTTTCTGTAAGCGAGGTAAGTGGCTTGGCGGTCTTAGAGAAGTTTTGAATGAACCTCCTGTAGTAACCTGCTAGACCTAAGAATTCGCGAATTTCTATGGGTGTCGTTGGGACTGCCCATCCTTCGATGGCTTTGACCTTAGAAAGATCCACATGTATTCCTTCCTGACTAACAACATGACCTAAAAAGTTCACGCTACGAAGCCAAAACTCACACTTAAAGAGTTTTGCGTATAGTTTCTCAATTCGCAGGGTTTCTAGGATTTGTCGGAGATGTTGGCCATGCTCTTCTTCGCTTCGAGAATAAAATAGAATGTCGTCAATGAAAACAATAACAAAGTTGTCGAGGAATGGTCGACAGATTTGATTCATTAGGTCCATGAATGCAGCAGGGGCATTCGTTAGACCGAAGGGCATTACGATAAATTCATAATGTTCATAACGAGTTCGGAAAGCAGTTTTGGGAATATCCTCTTCCTGGACCTTGAGTTGATGGTACCCGGATCGCAGATCTATCTTATAGAAGTAACTAGCTCCTTGGAGCTGGTCAAATAGACCGTCGATTCGTGGGAGTGGATAGCGATTTTTGACAGTGAGCTTATTTAGTTCTCTGTAATCGATGCAGATCCTAAAAGATCCGTCCTTCTTCTTGACAAAGTGGACTGGAGCTCCCCATGGCGAGAAGTTGGGTCGGATGAATCCCTTGTCCAGGAGTTCACTGAGTTAGCTGGACAATTCCTGCATCTCATCAGGAGCCAATCGGTAAGGCGATTTAGCGATGGGAGTCCCTCCTGGCACAAGATGAATTCGAAATTCAATTTGTCTTTCTGGGGGTACTCCAGGAAGATCTTCAGGAAATATGTATGGGAATTCACATGCTATAGGAATGTCTTGAACGTAAACCTCTTCCTCGGATTTATCCACTATGTGCGCTAGGAACGTCAAATCTTTCTTTCGCAGATGTTTCTGTGCCCGGACGCACGAGATGAGACGAAGATTCGTGTTGGGTTTGTCTCTGTAAATAATTAGGGTTTCATGATTTAGAAGGTGAAGGCGAACGGCCTTCTCATGACACATAATTTCAGCATGGTGGGGGCTTAACCAATCCATGCCAATAATCACATCAAAACTCCTAACGGAAACATGCATTAAGTTTATTCAAAAGACGTGTTGATTTAGGGCTAGCGTACATCCGATATAGATTTCCCCAGTGGATTCTGTTTTCCCATTGGCCATTTCCACCGTAAAGGTTTTATTGAGCTTCTGGGGTTGTTATTTTAACAAATGCTTAAACTTATTGCTCACAAAACTTTGTTCTGCTCCGATATCAAATAGGATGCATGCATAAGTGTGGTTTAGGTGGAACGTACCGGTAACGACAGTGGGATCCTGAACCGCTTCTCCCTGACCCATGGTCAGCACCCTTCCTGTTCCTCCATTTCCGGGATTGTTGTTGTTGGGGCAGTTTCGATGGAAATGCCCAGTCCTTCCACGTCCATAGCAGCTGTGGCTTGGTCCTGCATTGCTGCTGCCATTGTCAGTGTTGTTGTTGTTGTTGTTTCCTGTTGTTGGTTCTGAGGAGGGTAGGTCCTGCAATACTTTGTTGTGTGCCCCTTCCGATTGCAACTGGTGCACTGCATCTCCCTGCATTCTCTATTATGATGGAGACCACACTTATTGCACTTAGGAAGATTACCGAAATAAGACCTAGGAGCACTTGGAGCATCTGAGGTTGGAGCATGTGGTGTGGGTGGAACTTGAGTGGTTGCAGCATTAACTGCCACTGTTTGCTGCTTCATGGATGATTCGGAGCCTTGACGTCCCTTTCTCTTGTTGTTCTCTGTCTCCACTGGCTTCTCACCCTTCTTGTTGTTGTGGTCATACAGCTTCTTGGCCAATCTCTTGGCACTGTCGAAAGTTTCGGGGTTTGCCGCTATCACGTTTCCTTGGATCGGGGAGGTTAGTCCTCAGATGAATCGTTCGATCTTCTTTCCTTCTGAGGTGATCATTCCAGGGCATAGCAGAGACATTTCGCTAAACCTTGATATGTATGCATCTATATCAGCGTTCCGGACTGTAACAACCCGTCATTTCAGGTCATTGAAAAATCGAGTCTTGTAACCTCTTGGAAAAAGTAATTGGGATACCATCAAAAAATGAAGTATTCAAAAGCTCTGCTTGGAGTATGCTATGTAGTAGATATCGTCTTAAGATTTCCAAGCATATAAAGAACACTAAATCCGAGTTATAACGAAGAAGTTATGACCATTCTAAGTTTTCCGACAAAAACCGGCAATACGAAGTTACGTAAAAACGCAAAGTTTCAATAAAATACTTTTTTGACCTTAGGTGTCTAAATGAAAGTCATAGATATCGTTAAACTACAAAAGTACATAAAAAGAACGCCCAAATCCGACTTCGTAAATTGAATTTATGATTTTTTTTTAAGTTCGGCTTAGCAGCAGGTAGCTAAAAACTCGAATCAGAGCTCGAGCGACTTTTGGCCGGAACGACCTAAACGAGAATCGAAGGTCTCGACAATGGTAATTCAGCAGTAAAAAGTCTGGCAAAGAACCGACATCAGATAAAGAAGTTATGAAATTCTAAAGAAATTCCTTAAACACGGCCTTTTAAAAATAAATAATAAAAAAAATAATTTCGAAATTTGCCGACGGAATCTAAACGAAAGTTGTAGATCTTAGTCTCACCTACGCGTGGATATAAAGAACATCGAAAACGGAGTTCGTATGAAGGAGATATGAATTTTTGAAGTTTAATAAATAATTAATATATATTTTTAATTTTAAACTCTTGGTAATATCCGAAGAGGAGTCAGCAGATGGAACCGAGGTATGCCCTGCGTACCCTCGTACGCCCCGCGTACTCAAATCAAGGGCCTCGGTTCGACCACGTCGCCCCCTATGCGAGTTATGCCCCGTCACATCCGAGCTCCGGGGCAGTCGAGGACTCGGTCATGCATGACGCACGGGTACGCCCCGCGTACCGAGGCCTCTCAGCCCCTATAAAAGGGATGCGAGGGTTCCAGGAAAACTTACTCATTTCCTTTCGTTTCTCTTGCGTTTTGCCTCGTTTTCCATGCCCGTGCTAACCCGAAGCCCTGGTCATTTTGCCCAAGTCCCGAAGATCGTTTTTACTCCCGAGATTCCCGAGAACTCAAGAAAAATCCGTTTCCCGAGACGAAATTCTGCCTGGTTTCCATCTCGCTTTTTTCAAACCTTCAGGTGAGTTCATACCCCAACAAACATATTTTTTTAAATACATTTTAAATGCTTTTTATACTCTTTTAAGGGGAGGAATACAAGTAAACATACGGTTATTATCGTGTATTTCATAAAGTTTCACTGTACTCGTTTTTATCGAATGAATCACTTGTGATTCACTACTACTATGTGAAAACTCTTGTCACATTTTGCATGCACTAGATTTATACAAAGTATTTAGTAATTCCAAAGCATCATTCGTTGCTAAACCGTTTTAATACATTTTAAAAACTTATGATTTATGCATTGTCAAACATTGTGAAAAAGGATAAACTTTGCATACGAAACTACTACTTTAATACAGACTTAGTTGAGAATCCGTGAGACGTGTACATCTTCAAATAATACCTTTTTGCAAAAAGGTACCGCTTCAAGTCCTGTCTATAACCAGAGTCTCCCGTTCGGAGAACGTGTCAAATGTGTATAGATCTATACGGGAAGTCATGATCCCGCGCCCTGACTGTTAGCTACAGTCCGTCCTTTGGGGTGACAGTTTGTCATAACGCTACGATGCCTGAAGAACGTTGCTACAGGCATATTATGTTTAGTATGGTTATAAAACTCATCGGATATACAATTATTATTGTACTTCTGATTGATGAATGAGTAGTTATTAAAACTATTCTTCATCTAACAAACTGAAATCTTCTAATAGGTTTTATTATATAAATCCATGCTCTAACTTCCTAAGGCATGTCTTTTGCTTTCGGTTTTTAGTCTGGGACATTAGGCTAACTATCACTTTAGGAAAATATGGGATTTTCCCAGTATACAAAACAAACAACTAATAGGAAAATAAGGGAATTTCTTGATTTAACTATCCATATTATTCAATACATATATTCTCATGCATTTCACACTTTTATAAGAAAATAAGGGATTTCTTGGGAAACATACACTCAATTTGGAATGGCATACAAACTTTCTAAACTACTTATGAACTCACCAACTTAATTGTTGACACTTTCTCTTTGAAATAACTTGTATTCTCAGGGAACCGCTAAGCAGGTTTGGAAATCAACTTTTAGGGATTAACGTGCTGGCGTTAATTACTTCTTTTGAAAGATGTTTATGCTTTTATCTTTTGGGCATGTAATGAATACAATGATGTAAACATTTTAAAAACCTCTATATATATGTATGGTGGTGTGTACTTTCCTTTCTATGAACTGTTATGATACTGAATATGACGTCCTCCGCCCCTGAACGTTTCCGCCGTTCTGGTTTGTGGGTGTGACAGATTGGTATCAGAGCATCATTGATAGTGAATTAAGTATAACAAAACCATTTTTGGTATACAAATATAAACTCAACTAGGCAAAAACACTCTGAGAAGAGTCATACTTTTGAAAATAAATTTATTTAGTTTTTGTAAAGTAAGCATGCATTCATTTCGTACTAATAACAGTTTCACATCGGACCATTTTAGAAGTATTATAAATAAGTTGTGCAGTGCAGGTACGCCTTGGGACATGTAATCGGAACTGGGAAGGATATAGCCTGATCAACTATATTTGTCCGAGAGCCGACTAACGTGTGCCGAGGAGTGTCTGCAGTGGACAACAAATTTAAAACTTGCCAAAAACATATCGTTAAATAATACTAAGGGAGTATTTGAGTATCAACAACCATTAAACTTAAGGGTAAATTTCATGTACTCTAGCTTATAGTAAATTCTTAACCCTATTCTCGTACAAACTCAATGGCTGGATTCCACCACCCCAATGACCCCTCCTACCCCAACCAAGGTAATGGAGGATGGATCGAAGAAGATCCCGAAGAAGACGAAGAACCTATAGAGTTGGATGAAGGAGATGACTCTGGTACAGATTCAGAGCCAAAAGGTTATCAATCCACCGGCCCCACGACCTCCCGTCCATGTGAGGAACTTCCAAGGACCCACTCCTGTGTGGGGGAGTCACCTCCTCCATTGGAGCCAACAACAAAGCTTACACGCTCCCTACGGCATGTGCCGAGACTTTTATGATGTCAGGGGCGGGGGATCGGCGGACCGAGCACTTCCGGTCATGGTAGGAAAACTAGCCAACCAGTGCTATCAATCCGGAGTTCAAGCCAACCGGATCCGCGAAATCAACATAGACGTGCAGGTTCACACTTCTGACATCCGTAGGCTGGATGGGATTCAGGACCATGCCCAACTCCAAACTGAGGCATTTCAGGCACAAATTATTGCAGCCCTAGCCGAATTAAGGGAACAACAATCCGCTTTTGATAGGCGTCTAATGGAGTCGAAGCAATCGGATGCGGAGTCAAGCTCCAAGTGCAACCTACGTCGCAAGTAGTGCTTGCCAAAATTTCAAATTTTGTTATAAATTAGGACTTCGGATAAAAGTATTACTTTCTTTAAACTTTCTGTAATCGGAGACCTTTAGAAAGGTCAAAATTTTTTGTCTAAACTCGGATGTAACACAACTATATGTTTAAAATATATAGGGAAAACCTCTTTTCTGTTTTGATTATGTGCAGTTCGTCCAATTCATAAGTACATCTATTCAAACTTCATTTATAAATCAGACTTAGAACCCTGTGTTGGCCAAACCAAATCCTTAAACTATTAAAGGAAGTTAACTCAATATCATTCAACTTGCGATCACCAAAACTTAAAATCTCTCATTTTCTTTTGACAGCGCGATGCCTCCTCGTCCAAACCCGAGGCCAAGACCGGCCACGGTGCCACCACCACCTCCACCACCAACGTATGATCCGGCCATGGTCCTGGCGGCTATCACAGCAGCAGTAACAACAGCTCTCTCACAAATAAACTCCAATGCAAATGGAGGTACAGGAAGCAGCACGAATCATTCAAATCATGGCACTGGTCGTGGTCAAGTGAGGGAGTGTACCTACAAGGAGTTCTCCAACTCAAAGCCAAAGACTTTTAATGGCATGGGAGGAGTCATTGCACTAATGCAATGGTTCGAAAAGACCGAAACAGTCTTCGAGATCTGCTCGTGCCAAGAAACAAGCAAGGTCAAGTTCGCTGCTTGCACCATCATAGATCGAGCCTTCACTTGGTGGAAAAGCCATGTGAATTCGGTGACGTTCATTATCGCCAACGCCATGAGTTGGGAAGATCTGAAGGTTCTACTACTGGAAGAATACTGCCCAAGGGGCGAAGTGCAAAAGCTTGAGCAGGAGCTCTGGAATCTGAAAATGACTGGGTCTGATCTAGTCACCTACACAGCTAGGTTCAACGACCTCGCTGCATTGTGCCCTACCATGGTCAACCCAGAATCAAAGAAGGTTGAAAGGTACATTTGGGGGTTGTCACCCCAGATTCAATGGCATGTCCTAGCTTCCAACCCTATCATCTACAACAGCGCTAAATGCCTGGCTCAGCGACTCATCGACCACGGGGTAAAACAAGGTACCATTGCAACTACCGCCAATCCATCTAAGGAGGCACAGAGCTAGAATAGGGCTTGGAACAAGAGAAGGGGGCAAACCCTACAGGAGAACCCCAAGAAACAACAAGTAGCAGCGATCCACGCTATTACTGTACCTACCAATACTGCCCCCACAAGCTCATACAATGGGAAACTTCCGAAATGCAACCAATGCAACTTCCACCACCACGGTCTCTGCCGTGACCTTCAATGCACCAGGTGCAATAAGAAGGGACATACAGCCCGCTATTGCAAAGAGCCAACCCAACAACCCGCCCCCACTACTAATATCGGAATAAGTCGCGCCTGCTTTGAGTGCGAGACACGGGGCACTACCGCAGGGACCGCCCGAAGGCAAACAACAGGAATACCGGCGGAAGGGGCCGAGTATTCGCAATGGGACAAGATGAAGCCGTTGCGGACCCCACTGTTGTTATGGGTACGTTTCTTCTCGATAACTCGTATGCATGCATTTTGTTTGATAGTGGAGCAGAGAGAAGTTTTGTGAGTCACAATTTTAAAGGCCTGCTAAAGTCGTTACCACAATCATTAAGTGAACCGTTTATAGTAGAAATGGCCAACGGTAAAACCGAAGGCACCAAGGAGATATACTTAAACTGTACTCTAACGCTAAACGATAATCCCTTTACAATCAGCCTCATGCCAGTCCCGATTAAGAGTTCCGATGTCATCATTGGCATGGGTTGGCTGAGCTCTCATCATGCAGACATTTTATGTTACGATAAGGCCGTTCGTCTTAATCTGCCAACTGGTGAAACTTTCATTGTCTTGGGCAACAAACCCAGTACCACTCTTCGTATCATCTCATGTATCCAAGCTTAGAAGTGCCTACGCAAAGAGTGTCACGCGTTTTTGGCACATGTTGTAGATGTGAAACGCGAAGTCCAGGACGTCAAGAATGTGCCCGACGTATGCAATTTTCCTGACGTTTTTCCCGAGGACCTTCCGGGAATACCACCCGCGAGACAAGTCGAGTTCAGAATCGATCTGGTTCCCGGAGCTACCCCAGTAGCCAAAGCACCCTATCGATTAGCCCCGGCAGAGATGTAGGAGCTATCCAGCCAACTGAATGAGCTACTTGGAAAAGGATTCATCAGGTTGAGCTTCTCGCCATGGGGAGCACCCGTCTTGTTCGTGAAAAAGAAGGATGGATCATTCAGGATGTGCATCGACTACCAAGAACTCAACAAACTTACCATCAGGAACCGATACCCCCTACCCCGAATCGACGACTTATTCGACCAACTCCAAGGATCCAACTACTTCTCCAAGATCGATCTGAGGTCGGGATATCACCAGCTGCGAGTCCTGGAGAGCGATGTTCCCAAGACGGCCTTCCGAACGAGATACGGAAATTACGAGTTCGTAGTGATGCCGTTCGGACTAACCAATGCCCCAGCTGTATTCATGGATCTAATGAATCGGATATGTCGTCCATTCTTGGATAAATTTGTGATCGTATTCATAGACGATATACTCATTTATTCAAAGAATAAAGAAGAGCATAGTCAACATCTGAGACAAGTCTTAGAGACGTTACGGACTGAGAGACTTTATGCAAAATTCTCAAAGTGTGAGTTTTGGATTAGAAAAGTGGACTTCCTCAGTCACGTAGTCAGCAAGGAAGGAATCCACGTGGACCCATCAAAAATCAAGGCTATCAAAAACTGGTCTGCCCCAACTACTCCAACAGAGATTCGCCAATTTCTCGGTCTTGCTGGTTATTATCGAAGGTTCATTCAGAATTTCTCCAACATTGCAAAACCTCTTACCGCTTTAACCCAGAAAGGTGTGACCTACAACTGAGGAGAAAAGCAAGATACTGCATTTCAGACTTTGAAACAGGCCCTTTGCAGTGCACCCATCCTTTCTCTTCCAGAGGGGACCGAAGATTTTGTGGTGTATTGCGACGCTTCGAAGCAAGGACTGGGCTGTGTGCTAATGCATAGGGGAAAGGTTATTACATATGCCTCACGACAACTGAAAACGCATGAGGTCAATTACACCACTCATGACTTAGAACTTGGAGCGGTGGTCTTCGCTCTTAAAATCTAGAGGCACTACCTATACGGTACCAAGTGCACTATCTTTACAGACCACAAGAGCCTCCAACACATCTTCGACCAGAAAGAGTTAAACATGAGACAGCGACGTTGGGTCGAATTGCTCAACGACTACGAATGTGAGATTCGCTATCATCCGGGAAAGGCAAACGTCGTGGCCGATGCCCTTAGTCATAAGGAGTACTCTGGCCGAAGAGTGAAGTCATTAGCCATGTCGATCCATTCGTACCTGTCAGCACAAGTCAAGGAAGCTCAAATAGAGGCCTTGAAACCCGAAAACGTGACAGGTGAGACCCTTAGAGGAATGGACAAGAACATAGAAATCAAGAGTGACGGAGCACGCTACTTCATGAACCGAATCTGGACACCCAAGTTTGGTGGATTCAGAGAGGTAGTTATGAGCGAGGCACACAAGACTCCATACTCCGTACACCCAGGGTCAGACAAGATGCATCTAGATCTCAAGCAACTCTACTGGTGGCCAAACATGAAAGCGGAGATTGCTACCTATGTGAGCAAGTGTTTGACTTGAGCCAACATAAAAATAGAACACCAGAAACCTTCAGGCCTACTCCAACAACCTGAAATACCTGAGTGGAAATGGGAGCAGATTTCCATGGACTTTATAACGAAACTGCCCAAAACTCAGGGTGGCCAAGATACTATTTGGGTGATCGTCGAAAGACTAACCAAGTCCGCGCATTTCTTACTGATCAAGGAAACTGATAAGATGGAAAAACTATCAAGGACCTACATCCGGGAGATCGTACGACTTCATGGAGTGCCGATGTCCATCATCTCAGATAGAGACAGCAGATTCACTACCAGATTCTGGCAATCATTGCAAAAATCCATGGGAACAAGGTTGGATATGAGTACAGCATACCACCCACAAACTGATGGACAGAGTGAGAGAACAATCCAAACCTTGGAAGACACGTTGCGAGCATGTGTAAACGACTTTGGTAAAGCAATGGATGTTCACTTATCTTTGGTCGAGTTCTCTTATAACAATAGTTATCATACTAGTATCAAGACTGCTCCATTTGAAGCCCTTTACGGCCGTAAGTGCAGATCACCTCTGTGCTGGACAGAAGTGGGCGACACGCAATTGGCAAAAGGTCTAGTCCCTGATAGCACCCTCACTGGGTCGGAGATCATCAGAGAAATGACTGAAAAGATCGTGCAAATACGAGAACGACTGAAATCCTTAAGGGATAGGCAAAAGAGCTATGCCGACAAAAGACGTAAACCCTTGGAATTCCAGATTGGCGACCGTGTACTACTGAAGGTCTCACCCTGGAAGGGCATGATACGCTTTGGAAGAAGTGGGAAGCTAAATCCTAGGTACATTGGACCCTTCGAAATCATTTCAAGAGTTGGTCCAGTGGCCTACAAACTCCAACTTCTGATCGAGCTTAACAAAGTACATCCAGTATTCCACGTGTCGAACCTGAAAAAGTGTTTGTCCGATGAAACACTAGTAATTCCAGTCTATTAAATCAAACTAAATGAAAATCTTAACTTTGTGGAAGAACCCGTCGAGATCATGGACAGGGAAGTTAAGCGAACTAAACAGTGTCGCATTCCAATAGTAAAGGTCCGATGGAATGTTAAGAGGGGACCTGAGTTCACGTGGGAACGAGAAGATCAAATGCAACAGAAGTATCCACACCTCTTCCTCAGCCCATAAAACTTTTCTTTTGTATTAAAATTTCGTGACAAAATTCCCTCTATCGGGGGGATGATGTAACAACCCGTCATTTCAAGTCATTGAAAAATCGAGTCTTGTAACCTCTTGGAAAAAGTAATTGGGATACCATCGAAAAATGAAGTATTCAAAAGCTCTGGTTGGAGTACGCTATGTAATAGATATCGTCTTAAGATTTCCAAGCATATAAAGAACACTAAAATCCGAGTTATAACGAAGAAGTTATGACCATTCTAAGTTTTCCGACAAAAACCGACAATACGAAGTTACGTAAAAACGCAAAGTTTCAATAAAATACTTTTTGACCTTAGGTGTCTAAATGAAAGTCATAGATATCGTTAAACTACAAAAGTACATAAAAAGAACGCCCAAATCCGACTTCGTAAATTGAATTTGTGATTTTTTTTAAGTTCGGCTTAGCAGCAGGCAGCTAAAAACTCGAATCGGAGATCGAGCGACTTTTGGCCGGAATGACCTAAACGAGAATCAAAGGTCTCGACAATGGTAATTCAGCGGTAAAAATTCTGGCAAAAAACGACGTCAGATAAAGAAGTTATGAAATTCTAAAGAAATTCCTTAAACACGGCCTTTTAAAAATAAATAATAAAACAAATAATTTCGGAATTTGCCGACGGAATCTAAATGAAAGTTGTAGATCTTAGTCTCACCTACGCGTGGATATAAAGAACGTCGAAAATGGAGTTCGTGTGAAGGAGATATGAATTTTTGAAGTTTAATAAATAATTAATATATATTTTTAATTTTAAACTCTTGGTAATATCCGAAGAGGAGTCAGCAGATGGAACCGAGGTACGCCCTACGTACCCTCGTACGCCCCGCGTACTCAAATCAAGGGCCTCGGTTCGACCACGTCACCCCCTATGCGAGCTATGCCCCGTCCCATCCAAGCTCCGGGACAGTCGAGGACTCAGTTATGCATGACGCACGGGTACGCCCCGCGTACCGAGGCCTCTCAGCCCCTATAAAAGGGATGCGAGGGTTCCGGGAAAACTTGCTCATTTCCTCTCGTTTCTCATGCGTTTTGCCTCGTTTTCCGTGCCCGTGCTAACCCGAAGCTCTGGTCATTTTGCCCAAGTCCCGAAGATCGCTTTTACTCCCGAAATTCCCGAGAATCCCGAGAAAAATCCGTTTCCCGAGACGAAATTCTGCCCGGTTTCCATCTCGCTTTCTTCAAACCTTCAGGTGAGTTCATACCCCCTACAAACACATTTTTTTAAATACATTTTAAATGCTTTTTATACTCTTTTAAGGGGGGGGGGGGAATACAAGTAAACATACGGTTATTATCGTGTATTTCATAAAGTTTCACTGTACTCGTTTTTATCGAATGAATCACTTGTGATTCACTACTACTATGTGAAAATGTCACACCCCAAAACCAATAACGGCGGAAACGTTCTGGGGCGGAGGACGTCATGTACAGTATCACAATACAGTGAATGTAAATAAGCAAACAACATCATCCATTGCATTAAATATATAATTTTAATACAAGTGTTCTGTACAGTTATAGACACCAAAAAATAATGTAACACAAAATAATATGAGATGAGTCTTGAATGCACTCCATCTTCTCAAAAGCTGGCCTCGGTACCTGTCTACTGATGACCTGAGAATACAAGTTATTTTGAAAGAGTTTATCAGCATTAAGCTGGTGAGTTCATAAGTATTTTAGTGTCAATGTTTGTTGTCAAAACGTTTGAACCTGTCTCAATGTATAAGTTTGTAAAAATGTAAGTAAATGTTTGAAAGTGTTTGTAAAAGTTTGAATCTCTCAGAAAACCCTATATTTTCTATTAAAGTAACCTTCTACCAAGGCTTAACTGTTTTGTAAACTCGTCTGTTGTAAAAGTGTGTAATTACCCAAGTATAACTATCATTTGATAAAATATAGTTTGTACATTAATGCTTAAGTGAGATTATCACCAAAATATGTAATGGGTAAATCATTGTAGTACTGTAGCTTTGTATAATAAGAACTAATGTTGTACTAATTACTACTACCTTAAACCGGATTTATATTAAGGTATATTGTGATAAATTGCACCATGCTATCGACTGGTAATAACGACATAATGAATGGTCGTAATAAAGAAATGACGTTTGGCACCCGCAGACCTGCAGGTCCGGCTGTAGCTAGCAGCAAGGTGTAGGATAGTCAATCCAGTATAGATCTATACGCAAACTCACGCTCTCCCTCCAAGAGAGTTCTGGCTACAACTCGGTCCATGACATTTAAGGCATGCTCCGACACAGTGGATCACAATTGTTAACGTATTCATGTATATGTAATGTTTCTCGTTCTAGTATAGTGGTATATGTTCATGTTTCTAGTATAACTGTATATGTACATGTTTCTAGTATAGCTGTATATGCACTTGTTTCTAGTATATCTGTATATGTACTTGTTTCTAGTATAGCTGTATATGTACTTGTTTCTAGTATAGTTGTATATGCACTTGTTTCTAGTATATCTGTATATGTACTTGTTTCTAGTATAGCTGTATATGTACTTGTGTTACCCCGATGGTAACTAACTATTGATGTACTGATAAGTATGAATATGGAAGTACTTTTATGTCTATACATGTATATATGATATATAAGTAATATGGAAACGACCTTCGGATGGTCACCCGAAATCCCACCAGACCACATCCAAATCGAGGAAAAGGAAATAGGGCGAATGGCCTTCCTAAGCCCTTTAAACATTATTTATATATCTATACATATATGGGCATGCAATTGAATATGTAAAAGCATAAATAAGTTTTCATAAGACATTTGAAGCATAAATATAATTTCAAGAGAAGATCGACTTGATGTCGATCTATAAAACAATTTGAAAGCATAAGTTGATAAAACAGTTTAAGTATAAGAAACATTTGTTTGAATCACAGTTTGAGAATAAGTTTGGATAGTAAAAGAGTTTGTAAAACATTTCAAAGTAAAGCAGTTTGATAAACAGTTTGAACAGTGTAAAAATCGTTGTTTTTCTAGTTATTAATCACATGTGATTAAATGCAATCACATGTGATTGAAGCAATAACTATAAGTATTTGACTTGTATTCCCCCCCATAAAGTATTTAAAACATTTAAAATCATTTCAAAGGTTGATTCAAGGGGTATGAACTCACTTGTGGTGAGTCGTTTGAATTGCAGTGTCGGATACCGTGCTAGGTGGCAAACAGAGACTTGTTTACACGCACGAGCCTAGTTATCATATAATAAGCATATATATAACTAATTAGACAAATAATAACTTAATAAATAATTTAAGACACTTAGGAAACATGTAAACACTTTTTATAAGTGTTTAAGGTCCAAATGGTTGCATCTAAGTTGCTACGGGACAAGGCAAAAGGGTTTGAAACATCAAATGGCTTTGCATAAGAGTTCACCACCCAACAAACCCCACCCTTTGGAGTTTACGGCCGTAAACTCATAGGTTTATGGCCATGAACTCCTCACATGGTGGTTTTGGGTGTTTTAAAGTGTTATCTTGATCCTAGAACACTCCTAGCCTTGTTGGAATAACACATGAAGTAGTTTAAGGCCTTGGAATGCTCCATAGGGGAGTTTACGGCCAAAGGACCTCATCCCCTAGCGTTTACGGTCGTAAACTCCTATGGGGTGATGGCTTTTAATTGTTTTGAGGCCCTTGCATGTGTAGGATAGCTTCCAAACTTTTATCTAAGGCTAATGGGGACAAGAGGCACACATTTGTGCCTTCACTTGGAGTTTACGGCCCAAGATATGTTCCTTGGCCGTAAACTCCTTTTAAGGAGTGATTATGATGTCTTTTACTCTCCATTCAAGTCCCATGTGTTCAAGGTAACTTGTCTTAAGGCCTAAGGTGTATTTGTGGTGCATTTAGCCTTTGGAAAAGGGGTTTACGGCCCAAGAGAGGTTCTTGGCCGTAAACTCCTATAAACTTGTGATTTTGAAGTGTTTTGAAGTCCTAATTAAGCACAAGTATTAGTGGATAAAGTCCTTAAGCATTAGGGGGAAGTTTAGGGCACTAAATGCCCTTGAAAAGGGGTTTACGGCCCAAGGAAGTTCCTTGGCCGTAAACTCCAATATCTTGTGTTTCTTGGTTGCTTTTTAGTCCCAAATGTTTAAACACTAACCCCTAAACAAGTTGTCTAACAAGGAATCGGGACTAGGAAGCCTTTATGTTCCATTTTGGAGTTTACTCCCCAAGAACGTTCTTGGGCGGTAAACTCCCAGATCTTGTAATCTAAACATGTAATTGATGTTAATAAGTATCTAACAAGTATTGAAACACATTTAGAAAAGTAGACTCACAATCTGGGATGAAAACCCGAAGATCCGTCAGAGAGAATATGGCTTTTCTCTATTTGGAATTGTAAATAATGAATTAATTTAATTCAGAAAACTATTTATAGTCCTGGAATATTTTGGCAGAAAATATTTTTATTCCCGATATAGGACTGTAACATTATGAAACTTGAAATTCTCAAATTTCACAAAACTAGGAGCATCCACTCTCCTGATATCTCCTTAAACATAAACCCTAATGTACACAAACTTGTTCGGAAAAGTGTGAAAATCACAGAAACTGGAATTGCTTCTATTGGATAGATAATGTTCGTACAATGGAAATTTCGGGTTGTCACAGAAAACTCTTGTCACATTTTGCATGCACTAGATTTATACAAAGTATTTAGCAATTCCAAAGCATCCGTCGTTGCTAAACCGTTTTAATACATTTTAAAAACTTATGATTTATGCAGTGTCAAACATTGTGAAAAAGGATAAACTTTGCATACGAAACTACTACTTTAATACAGACTTAGTTGAGAATCCGTGAGACGTGTACATCTTCAAATAATACCTTTTTGCAAAAAGGTACCGCTTCAAGTCCTGTCTATAACCAGAGTCTCCCGTTCGGAGAACGTGTCAAACGTGTATAGATCTATACGGGAAGTCATGATCCCGCGCCCTGACTGTTAGCTACAGTTCGTCCTTTGGGGTGACAGTTTGTCATAACGCTACGATGCCTGAAGAACGTTGCTACAGGCATATTATGTTTAGTATGGTTATAAAACTCATCGGATATACAATTATTGTAGTACTTCTGATTGATGAATGAGTAGTTATTAAAACTATTCTTCATCTAACAAACTGAAATCTTCTAATAGGTTTTATTATATAAATCCATGCTATAACTTCCTAAGGCATGTCTTTTGCTTTCGGTTTTTAGTCTGGGACATTAGGCTAACTATCACTTTAGGAAAATATGGGATTTTCCCAGTATACAAAACAAACAACTAATAGGAAAATAAGGGATTTTCTTGATTTAACTATCCATATTATTCAATACATATATTCTCATGCATTTCACACTTTTATAAGAAAATAAGGGATTTCTTGGGAAACATACACTCAATTTGGAATGGCATACAAACTTTCTAAACTATTTATGAACTCACCAACTTAATTGTTGACACTTTCTCTTTGAAATAACTTGTATTCTCAGGGAACCGCTAAGCAGGTTTGGAAATCAACTTTTGGGAATTAACGCGCTGGCGTTAATTACTTCTTTTGAAAGATGTTTATGCTTTTATCTTTTGGGCATGTAATGAATACAATGATGTAAACATTTTAAAAACCTCTATATATGTATGGTGGTGTGTACTTTCCTTTCTATGAACTGTTATGATACTGAATATGACGTCCTCCGCCCCCGAACGTTTCCGCCGTTCTATTTTGGGGGTGTGACACGGACGGTGAGATTCCACAGCTCTTGTTCCATTTTCTGAATTTCGCCATGAGGGTAGTACTCGGCCCTCAGCATTTCTTTCATCTCTGCCCATGGCATGGAATTGGCTACGGGGAGTGTCATGGCTTCCACGTGTCCGTTCCACCAAGTGAGTGCTTGGTCAACGAAAGTGCATGCGGCAAACTTCAACTTCATCTCCTCAGGGCATTCACATATCTTGAACAACGATTCCACCTTCTCGATCCATTGTTTCAGGGTAATCATTCCTCTAGTGCCGTTAAAGGTTCGTGGTTTGGCGTTGGTGAAATCTTTGTAGGAGCATGTTTTGGTAGGTCCTTGATTCATCCCGTTGTTTGAGCTTCCAGCCCCTTGTCCGTTGACACCTCCATTGTTCCCCTGGTGAATTTGTGCCATCGCTACGGTGACCACAGCAGATACAGTTGCTTGGAATGCAGCTGAGTCGACTTCGATTGGGGTTGGCCCAGGTTTTCCGCGGGTGGGTCGTGGAGGCATCTTTCTGTCATGGAACGGAAAGACGTTGAGTGTCTGTGGTTTTTGTGAGGTTGTGATCCTATAAACTAGGTGTATGGCACAAACTTAAGTAATTTCACAAATTAGCACACAATCATGGATATGTAACACATAGCAGATTTAAAACATCACAGTAAACATATAAAATTTTTCAGTAATATTATCCGCACTTTGATACATGAAAATTTTGCTCGAAATTGCATACATAAGCGGTACAAGTTCGTCAGCATAACGACTCTATGAGTAGTGTAATCACTTAAACATAGAGTCGATGGTACATAGCCTAGATCATAGTACTAGTACGAAGGACTGATACGGCTAACCCTAGTCGCGGTGGGATGTGCCAGGGGGTGGTGCTGAGGAGGTGGATGCTCCCTGAAGACGAGCCACCTGGCGTTCTGCATCCTGGAGTCGGGACTCCCACCTAACCTGCCTCATGTGTAACTCTCGGAGGACGTCTTGCGTCTCCTGCTATGCACGCTCAACCCTAGTCCACATCTGGCATACCTGATCGGTGGTACTCTGAGCTAGGTCGCCTGTGTTCCGTAATCGTCTCACCATGACTGGAAGGGCACGATCGGTTGGTCCTCCATCTCTCAGGTCAAAGAACTCGCGTGACATGCCGAACGGGGGTCGCTGTCCCTGCTGCCATCTCCATCTCCAAAGATCGATACCCCAGGGGGTGTAGGACCAGTGGGGCCCACCCGGTAAGCAGGCACCCTAATCGGATAAGGGGGGTTAATGACTTCGGACTCCGCGTCCGAATCACCCTCTTCGTTATCGCTGGGTTCCTCCTCAAGACCTCCTTCGGCTTCCTCCTCCTCCTGTTCCTCTACTGGTTCAGCAGGTCCGCCCTCGACTTCTGCTTCAGGTTCCCCGTTGGATTCCTTCTCAGGGTCTTCCTCAGGCTCTTCTTCAGGTTCTTCGTCCAACCATCCGTTATTCCCCTGGTTTGGGAAATAAGGATCTCCGGGGTGGTGGAAACCAGCTATGCTGTCAGCGAGAGTGTGTAAATATGCTAACATTATTCCTAAGACGCTACAATTATTGTATAGATCGAGTTGATGTTCTCTTCTTGGTGATAAAGGGGTATGTTTTTAGGTTCCCTAGCCATCACGATTTCCTCGGGACATGTGATAGTTGTACCTTGGAGGAAATGTAGTTGATCAAGCTACATCCACTCCTTGATACGACTATGAACAGTCCTGGCTTAACCGAGATGCTAGCATTATCTTATTTGGTTCGGTATTATGTTCTTTTTCCTAATTTACACAAGCAAGGATGTTTTATTGTTATGTTTTGCTTGTTTTGGTCAAAGTTGCGTTAGCCCCTCTTTTTGGTTTATAGTTGCATATCAATGTGTGGTTAGATATGCTAGTTCACTATAAACAGAGCTCTGATACCAACCTGTCACACCCCCGAACCTGACGGCGGAAACGTCCGAGGGCTCTTGTGACTTAAATTGAATACCATCACAATGAATATACATGAATCATAACATAAATCATCACCATCCATTGAACTAATACAACAGATATTGTTTACATCCAGTACATTGTTTTAAACATTACAATTTCATAACATAATCTGTCTGATAGATATCATAAGCAAAACATCCAGACATTACTTGATACTTATTCTTCGGTTTACCTGTTACCTGAGAATACAAGTTAATTTTGAAAAACGTCAACATATGAAATGATGGTGAGTTCATAAGCAATGTTGTGATAAAATGATTTCGTGTAGTTTGTAGAACCTATAAAATCCGATATTTTCTGAAAAGATCAATGTTTTTAAAAAAAAAAAAAAAAGTGTGAGGATCTGTAAATATATGCTTGTTGATTTTCAAAACATGTATAATTGTTGAACTTCTGTAATAATCGCGCAAGTGATAATGTTAAACTTCCCAGGAAAACCTGATGTTTTCCCATTACATAAACACACTGAATTCTCAATTTGTTATACTGTCACGACGTATGATTTTTGATTACTCGGGTGGCTTTAGATTAATTAGGGTATGTGAGTCTTTATAATCATGCATTTGAAAATGACTAGTTTATAACTACAGGTTTCGAACGATCCTTAAAGGAATCGCCCCTTACTACTTACTTAATCCAATAACCATGATTACTTTTGATTAACGTCCTTAATCTGATTTCCTTGATTACTCGTAAGCCTAACAAACGAGGAAAAAGGCATTATGAAGTCCCGTTATATTCCGTGAGTTATTTAGGCTGTCGAAAATGCGAAAGGCACGTTGGCCCAACTCGCATTTGATTTCTTGACCTCAATAGCAATACTAATAGGCCACTAGGGCCCAATAGCACATTAAAGCCATTGAAAGTCCTTTTACATGAAATCGGGTCATAGGAGGCCCAATAGCACATAAGCATATTCCCTTTGGGCCCAAAGATCATGTTAATGGGCTAGCAAGGCACAACAAGCTTGATTTGAAACTTCCAAGCCCAAAGTTTGTAAGTTTGCTCATCGTAGTTATCACGTATTTATTTAGATGGTTTGGTTTAACGCTTGTTGTTTTGTATCGATTCGAGACCGAATCACTTCGTTTGTAACGATATTTGTTGTTGAGAGTGTATTTGTTTTCCGTTTCGTCAGTAGTCGTGGATTTTGTATTTTTGTATTAATGAATTAATTTGTTTAAAAGTGGAGTTTGACCTTTTCACTACCCTTCTTTTATAAAAATAACACTTTTGGTCCTTTTATATAAAAGAATTTCATTTTTAGTCCTTAAAACCTTTTCTTGATACTTTTGTATTATTTATTTGATGAAAACACAATTTTAACCCAAAATTTATTTTTTTGACAACTTCAGCCCTTCGAGAATAGTGTTTCTCGGTTAGAGCCCCATTTTTCACAACTTTTATAATTTTGGCCCAAAATCTAAAAACTTTACATTTTTGGTCCTTTTTGATAGTGAAAAGCATTTTTGACTCATAAAATGATTTTGTCATGCTAATTACCCCTTGTTTTACAGAAAGTTTCGTTTCATCTCTTAACATTTATCATTTTTCGCATTTTGAGGCTTATTGGGCCGAAAAGCCCAAAAATAACCCATGAAGCTAAAAATTTACATTTTAAGTCTCTTGAAAATTCCAATGTTCAGAAAAATGATTATAGAAACTATTGTGACCCTTTTGACCTTCAAGAAACCGTGACTTGTCGGTTTGTATCCCATGTTTTGTATTTTTGACAATTTAAGCCCAAAAATGGGTTTTATGTTGGAATATGTTCATCATGACCTTATAAGCTATTATTCTTGACTTGTTTAGTGTAAAATAACTTAGATTACGTTTGTATCCTTTCTCATGTCATAGATCTCGGGTTTACACCCCTTTTTGGTAACATATTCATCACAAAACATATGAAATCACACACATACATGCATCAAATCAAACATAGCATACACATACACATAGATCTACACATTTTATTGTATTCTCCCCCATAAAACTCATAAAAACCAAAAAGAAAGGGGTATGAAGCTCACCTTGAGTTGTGGTTTCGGTTTTGAAGAAGATTGGGAGAAGTTTGGTGCTATTTTCGATCCTAGCAAGTTCCTACGATGGATCTCGAACTTAGTGGGTTCTAAGATGCAAGATCATGAATTTGAATGGATTAAGAGGTGATTTTTGATGAAAACAAGTGAGTTAGATCATAGATTTAAGCACCAACTTACCTTGAATGATGATTTTTATGGAAGAAACTCCTTGAAAAGCTCTAAATCTCGAAATTTTGAAGAATGAGTAGAAGTGTTCTTGAGAGAATTTGGAAAGAGTTGGAATGAATTTTGTGAGTGTGTGTGGGTGTCTCCTCTCGACCGAGAATCAAGAAGAAAAAGAGAGAGAGTTGAGGTGACTATCTTAGATGCATGTTGGTCCATGCATGGAAGTATGTGGTGTATTAATGAGGTGGCAATCTTAAAAGTCAACTCTTCCTCTCCATTTTGTGTAGTTGGGCCGAGAGAAGGAGAAAGGAAGAAAGAAAATTGGGCCTTGTGTGCTTCAGCAGACATTGTGGTTCAATTAGATGGCTTTTGGCCCAAAGTAAATCAAAAAATGATTTTTGTGGATTATTAGGGCTAATTAGGTTAGTTATGGCCCAATAAGGTCCGTTTAGGTATTTTATTTCATTCTAGGCACAATATGGCCCAAAATATTTAAAATATGGGTCCAATTAGAGCCCTTTTAAGAGTTCTAAGCCCAAGATAGTCAAATTGGAAGATTATTGGCCCATTGGGCCCAATAAGGAAATCCTGGTCCAGAATGGACTTAAACAGGGGTTTCTAGGGTTTCCAATTCTTTGTTGACTATTTGCAGTGCTTGTATGAAGTGTTTGATTGAAATTATGTTGTTATTGAATAAGCATCCTACATGGTTTCACATTGTTAGTTCACATTTGTTATCATTGTTCAATGTTTACAAGGCATCAAAATTCCTAGTTGTGACAGCTTCCGCTTCGTGTGGAGTTCTAAGTCAATATCCCGTTATCGGGCCTTCTCCACCATGTCATTTAGGGTCTTGCACCCTCAAAAACTCACGAACTCTCGAATGTCATCTCTCAGCATGGAATGATATCTGGTCTTCTTCATCTCCTAGTCCGCAGCGTACTGCAGAACCAATTAATCTCGCTCGCATAAATTGGCAATGATCTCCACTATAGTCTCGGTAGTCTGCTGCAAGTCTTGGAACTCTCTCACCAATTGTTGCACCTCAATAGACGATGCAAACTCCTAATCAAATCTCCTCACAACCTCCTGCCAAGCCATCTTAGCCACACCTGTTGACCCCACCTCGTAGGTAACCTCCTCCCACCACTCTTGAGCTCGATTCCTCAACATACAAGATGCAAATCCCACCTTTTTTGCCTCGGGAAAAAAACTTGTGTGCTGGGAATTCTCCATGATTGTCACCCAACTTTGAGTCGTAATAGGGTCCCTAACCCTAAAGAACTTAGGCACACTACACGCCTTAAACTCCCAGAACGATGGAGCTTGGGCTCTAATCTGCCCTGCAGCAATCTCGGATCAAAAAGAACTGAGCCGCTCCTCCATGATCTCCATAATACCTTCCTTGATGGTCCCAAAAATCACTGGGGTAGCATCAAGAATGCCACATGTCACATCGGTTGCGATAATATCGTGCGGTCTCTCATCAATGGGCTCTACACCGGAGCCCGACCCAGATCCCGATCCAGATCTTGAACCTCGAGTGATCATCACCATCCTCAACTGAAAATACCATGAAACATAATGATAAGGATATTCAAAAGGGGAATCCTTCATCCTCACCGGTCTCCTTAGAGCTTCCAGGTCTAACATTGATTCGGGTACATGTCATGTGCTTTCAGTAGTACGGGCCCAATACTACTTTCCACACCTACCTGTACCTTCCTCAAGGCTCTACCTAAAAACTCTAATTCACCCCAAGACAATAACATGACCCAAAGAATACCACATAACTCGAATCCTAGGCTATCCTAAGATTTTCTCAATTCTGATCAAATCAATCATAACAGGTTTCCCCATGCATGCAAGTTATACACAAATAGAATAATACAAATTTTCAAAAAAGCTTCTACCCTAGACCACAATCCAGAAAAGGAACAGTAATAAGGCAGAATTCATCATTCTAGGAATATGCAATCCTAAACATATACAACTTTGAAAGCATACACATAGAAAAATTCATCCAATTACCCATTTCCAAATATAACTATAGCGTGGCTAACATACTAGGGAAACACCTACTTGACCTCAGCCGATCACACGCATTTCACTCTCCCGTTTCTTACAAAGAAATCGGTTTCAAAAAGTTTTTAACTTTTGATTATTGAAAAACAATTTTACCATTCCCTCAGTTTGAGTTCTGACACACCCGAGAGTGTGCCCAAATCCCTCAAACCAAAGCACTGATACCAATATGTAACAACCCAAATTCTTCAAATAAAAATTTTCATTTAAATAATAATCCATGTTCCTTAATTGTAACTCTCAACCATAAAGTGTTTCTCAAAAGTCTATTACATCGATTAAATTATCACAAGATCAGAGTGTCCATCACGAAATGTTGGAGAGTGCATGCCACATCATCATGCCGGGCCCTTTTCCTTAGATCCTGAAGAACCTAAAACAACCAACACACTATAAGCTAATGCTTAGTGAGATTCCTATAACATACCACACATACAATCATACAAGTCCACATACGCCATGAATACAAACAAACATGTAAGGAAGCCATGGAAACCCTCCTAGGTCTTACTCCGGAAGCCATGAGAACCCCCACATGGTTATAATCGACTGCCATGGGAACCCCCACATGGTCTTAGCCAACTGCCATGGGAACCCCCACATGGTCTTCACATTAGTACATAAGATATTGATAGCAATTCCACAAATGATCGTTACAACTAAATAACATGGGCCGGAATTGGTGCCTTCAACCCATTGGTATGGTGAGGAAACTCACCTCAATATGTTGAGCACGATACAACTCGACTATCAGCCCAAATCTCTAACTGTATAAATATACAAATTAACCTAATTAGATATATGACACAAAATCAGCTAAGGGTCCAAAATTCTAAACTTTGGCCCACCATTCAAGCCAAAAACCTACCTACAACAATAGGCCTAAAATCCAAATCCAAACAATAATGGGCCTCATGCCCCATAGAGGTCCAATCCAAACACGAAAAACCCAAAGAGACTCCTAAGGCCCAATATCATCCTACGGTCCAGGCCCAAAGGCAATATGAAGTTTAATAGTCCACAACTCCACCGAAGTCCAAATCTCACCTTTGAGCGTACGCCCGACGCTCCTCAGAGTACGCTCAACATACTAAGCTCTAGACTGCACATGCAGCATATAGGTGTGTACGCCTGTAAATCCTCAAATATGCTTGTGTATCAATTAGATCCAATTGATGGTGTGGAATCCCAACCAATTGGATGATTTCATATCAAAATAGAATAGAAGGAGAAGAAGAATAACTTGAATCTATGATGTATTCAATGTTGGAATGAAGCACCTTACACATAGATTCATACACACATACACACACTCTTCTCTCTAACTTTCTCTCACACCTTGAAATGCACATACTTAGGCTCCTAGGCTCTTGTGTTCCTCACCCACCTAACACCTATATATACATGGGCCACAAACACAAGGCCGGACCGAAAACCCAATGGACCGATAACCCAATGCAAAACCGAAACTCATGGGTTTTCGGTCCAAGCTACAATTAATCCCAATATTAGTTTTCGGCCCAAATGATAAAACAATAAATGCTTAGAAAAGCAAAGTATAAACCAATTTTAGACCCAACAATCTCCCCCTTTGTTTACAGCTTTCTTTTCTAATTGACCCAACAAGCTCCCACTAAAAAGTAGCTGGCACTTCTTGTCAATATTCAATGGGAGCTTGGCTTCAGCTATTATCTTCAATGAATGACTTCATCTTTAGCACTTGGATAATTCTTCAACATTTTTCATTGAACGCACATTGGGTGAGGAGGCTTGACGTACTGATTCTTGAAAGATAGAGCTTTCAGCTTGAGAATATTTAGAGAGAACATCAGAGAGAACAAATCTTCTGGATCACTTCAGTAGGTTTAAGATAGCAGTAGACTGATTAAGGAGGCTTTAATGCAATCCGTGACATAATCTTCAATTTTAGCATCACCTTGCTTCTGGGGTTAAAAGATTGAATGTTGAAAGAATAATCTTCATTTATTGTTCCTTCGAATGAGAATTCTTCGATGCTCACGGATGAAGCATTGGCTCAGAAATTTTCGACACAATCTCCATGAGTCTCATCTACATTTGGATTCACTTTTCAAGACAAAACAAAACTAAAAGAAAACTTAGCACACAAATATTTTTGGATTTTTCATTTTTCTGAACAAGAAATAAAACAAAAATGACACTATTTTTTGTATTTTTAATTTTCTTAATTTTTGTTTGGTTTTTTGAAAATTTTTTTAATTCTCCCCCTATATTTGATTTTTTGAAACTTAGCACACAATTGCTGGTATTGTGGTCACTTAAACACGAAGGATATCAACAAACTTTTCTAAATAAACCATTTAGCTGACGACGACCACGGGTATTGTAGTCCACTTAAATTAAGCAGTGACATCTACAGACAACCTCTAAATTGTTCAATTTTAGTTGCACTAGAACGTGTTCCCCACTTCCCGATATACCCTGGTTATCAAGAACTTCCAAAGAACTCCTTAATTTAGGTGAATAGACAATTATTAAGGAGGAAGTCAGATTTAGAGACAGTTGCATATGTTGTGTCCCAGGGAGGATCTATTTCAACCACGCAGAGGGGACAACGTATGACAAACAAAGATAGAGGGATTGAGAGGTAGAATGTTGCATATGTTGTGTTCAAGGTCGGATATGTTTCAATCACACAAAGGACACAACATATGTATAACAGATAGAAAGAATTTCATAGATAAGGAAGATGCATAGAAATAGATTTGCATATGTTGCATTCCAGATCGGATCTCTTCCAATCACGCAGAGGAAGCAACATATGACTAACAGACAGAAAGCAAGAAAATAATTTCCTACAGACCTACTTTATCAGAACCCCCCATTCGCCCTATCAGAACCAGAATTAAGGACATAAGTCTGTACATCAAGTAAAAGTTAAGACACATTTCTAGATGTGTATTAGTTTAGTGTATCTCGTGGGTTCCCATGTTTATCTCACTGCTCAATCTACCCGGGCGTCGTATGGTCAGTCCAAACAATCCTATCTAAATCCACACTGTCAAATCCTTCGTGCCTACAAGCACATTGAACACAGAGTCTAGACAATTCAGATTCAATCCCTTACACAGGTTTGGACTGCCCGTTATCACTTTCTTGATATCACTTCCCAAACAATACAAACGAAAAACTATAAAAAAAAAATTATCTTCAAAATGAATCAGATAAAGATAAACTCAGGAGTATAGAGAAGAAAAACTCAAACTGTAATTCACCGATTGAATTTGCATCTAGAAGGTCTGAGAACAGCACGCGTAACCTCAGAACAGATCCGAAAATTCTTCATGTCGTTAAGCACAAACCCCATGAGTGACCCCTTCTTTTCTTCCCTTCCCGAAAAGGAAAAATACTCTCAAACACAGTTCTGAATGTTGTACAGTTGAGATGACTTTGACCTAACCCGTCTTTGTTTCACTGGAGCATCTCTTGGATTGGGCTTCTTGGCCGACATTCCCTTCTTGCCCTTGGGATTTGGATTCTTGGCCTTGTGGGTTTTATTCTTAGCCTTCTGCGCGTTCCAGTCTGCATTTCGTGATTGTGATCTCGAATGATTTCCTTTGGAGAATCTCCATCTTGGCGCATTTTACCATCCTTGTGCGTAGTAGGGAACGTATGCGCGATTTGGACAATTTCTAGCAATGTGTCCAGGTGTTCCACAGTGAAAACATGTCTTTTTCTTCACTATGGAGTTGTTTCTTCCTACCCCTGGTGGCGTATCTTTGCCTTGTATCTTGTTTTTCCCACACGCACAATTACAGCAGGCACTCTGTTTAGCGTGAATTGGTGGCCTGTATTTACCAACAGCAGGTTGATCAGAAGTAACTAAGTTAGAAGCAACAGATTCAGAGTTCAAGGAGTTATTGGATGGTTCAATTGTTTTCTCCTTGTTCTGATCATCTGCTACTTTACCTGCACATGAAGTAGAAGCATTAGTATCATTCAGCTCAACACCCTCAGTTGGCCCTGATTGTTCACTCTTAACTGAAGCTGGAGCAGGGGTTTGGCCATACTGAGCAGGCATTTCTTCCTCATTGTTCTCAAGGGGTGGGTTATAGTTGTGATTAAAAGAAGGTGGCACACTATGATACCCTAAACCCTTGGTTTGATTATCTTTAAAACTCAATTGATTTTCTACTAAGGACTCGACTATCTTACTTGACGCATCATAATTTTTCAAACTAACATCTGTTTTTCCACACTTCATTTTCAAAACGTCAAGTTCTTCAGTTACAGCAACAAGTTTTTTCTTAATGCGGTCGTAATTTTCACACTTGTTGCTGTCATCTTCTTGGAGCTTACGGAAATCCTTGATTTTGTCTTCTAATTGTGCTTTTAAGGGTTTCTGCTCTTTTCTAATAGTGTACCTATCATATTTTAGATCCTCATTTTCCCTCTTGATTAGATCTACTGATTCTCGTAAAAATTTAATAGTTTTAACACAAGACGGAGTACATGAAACTTCATTTACCGGAATTCATGTGGAACTCATTTTTTTATATATATATATATATATATATATATATATATATATATATATATATATATATATATATATATTAATTTCCCTTTGACATAAAAACAAAACGAGAAAGTCAACCTTCAACGTCAAATTTGAAAAGTCAAACTTAAAAGTCAAACCAAAAATCTAAATTTGAAAATTTAAAAGTTAAATGAAAAAGTCAAAATTTAAAGTCAAAGATCAAACTTGAAAGTCAAAGTCAAATTTTTTGAAGTCAAAAGATAAAAATAAAATCAAAAATTAAAAACTAAAAATTTGGGTTGAAAATGGAATTTAAAAATAAAAAGAAATTGATTTTTGGGCTGATTTTGTCAAATTGCGAAACTTGGATGCGAGAATGAGATGTTAAGTTTAAAAATTCGAAGGTAAGACACAAGGGATTGGTTGGCTGAGTTGATTAAGCGCGCTGTGGCAATGACCTAGAGGTCCCGGGTTTGATCCCAGGCACCCCCAACTTCGCGTCCCTTTTTATCAGATGCGCGCTGATGCTTCTTAGCTCACTTCGATGTGCGAGGCGAGCTGAATGTGAGCCGAGTGCGAGCCGGACGCGCTGATGCTTTGCGAGCCGAAAGCTTGCGAGACAGAACACGTGCACCTCTGACCGAACACCTGACCGAACACATGCGGACCGAAAGCTCGGACCGAACACTCCAATCCGACCAAAAACTCAGACCGAAATCTCGGACCGAAAACCGGATCCGACCGAAAGCCCTTCGAAGACCGGAATCACTTCGGAAATCGCTGTTCTTGACGAAAAACAACATTTTTTCACCTTTTTTGCTCCAAAACTCGTTATTAGGAAAAACGCGAAGAAGAAATCCCCCTTATTTTGCCAAGATCTATCCAAAAACACAAAAATCTCTTCAAAATGAGATCAATAAGCTCCAAATCTAGAAAAAAATTGATTGATACAACCAAGCTCTGATACCAATTGTAAGTCCCCAAATCCGCTTGTGTATCAATCACATCAAGTTGATGGTGTGGAATCCCAATCAATTGGATGATTTCAGATCAAAATATAATAGAAGGAGAAGAAGAATAACTTGAATCTATGATGTATTCAATGTTGGAATGAAGCTCCTTACACATAGATTCATACACACACACACACACACTCTTCTCTCTAACTTTCTCTCACACCTTGAAATGCACACACTTAGGCTACTAGGCTCCTGTGCTCCTCACCCACCTAACACCTATATATACATGGGCTACAAACACAAGGCCGGACCGAAAACCCAATGCAAGACCGAAAACTCATTGTTTTTCGGTCCAAGCTACAATTAATCCCAATATTAGTTTTTGGCCCAAATGATAAAACAATAAATGCTTAGAAAACCAAAGTAAAAACCAAATTTAGACCCAACAACGCCCAACGTACAAACAGACTAAGCACGTTCTTCATTAAGTGCTTAATGCTTGAAGACCTTACGTTCCAAACTCAGATCTAGGTCGTTTGAAGTGCCCTAAGGCATAAAGTTGCAACTTTATGCATTTGCATGCCCATAAGCACCCAAGAACCTTTTACAACCAATTAAGATGTTTCCAAGGGTCTTAACTCATGCATGGGGTTAAAACAACCAATAAGTCTGCATTTTTATGTCATGGACATGGTAAAGGACGTTAGATCTACCATCTCTAATCCATGTTGTCGCTCACACTGCCAAGAAATGGTTCATGAACTCAAAAGGGAAATACATAGAAAACCCTAGATCTATAAATGAAAATGATAACCAAGAAGAAACCTTTTTACCTTCTCAAGCTTCCTAAGTTACTCTAAATGCAATATCCAGAAGCTCTTTCCTCGTTCAAGCTTGTTTCTTCTTCTTCTATTTAGCTAACACACCAAGAATATGGTATTAAAGGCACTCACAAGCTCAAGAAACACACATTAATGGTTTTAGGGTTTTTGGGACGATTGAGAGTGAAGGAGGTTGACTAGGGTGAAGTTCAATTGACTTAAGGATGCTTAAATAGGTCACAAGTCCGATGCTTAGGGTTTGGCCATCAGCCACGTATGCTCGGCGTACTATCACGTACGCCCCGCGTATGCGATGCTCCTTTGCGATCCTTCATCCATAGTACACTAAGCATACACTTAAGTACGACCAGCATACACAAAGGACCATTTATGGATAATTTACTTCATCTAATGGGAAAAGAATGATTACATGATTTGGAGTGTTACACGGTGCGTACTCCCAGATGTAACATCCCAACTTCCAAAGCAAGAGATCAGGGGTGTAAAGTGTAAATGGAGGTTTGAACTCGGCGAGTTGGAAAGGTAAATCGGCGAGTCGAGTCGCGTGTGGATCGCGTGAATAAGTGACCCGACTCGGCGAGTCGGCGGCTAGACTCGGCGAGTCGGTGCTGGAATAAGAAACCCTAATTTTTAGGGTTTACACCCTATATAAGGAACCTTATGCCCTACCCCAGCCTCTTTAGCACTCCCTTTGACGTCCAGAAGCTTTCCCCATTGATTTCAAACCCTAAATTGAGAGTGAGAAGGATTTAAGTGTGTTTTGGAGCTTTGAGAAGAAGGATACTTGAAGCAAGAGTTGGTGGGATCATAGAGGAGCGAAGTGGATCTGATTTCCTTGCTTGTTGGCATCAGATTGAAGGTAAAAAAAAGTTGTTGCCTTGACTTTGTTATGCTTAGATTGTTCATGGATGAATTTTTAGGGACAAATTGTCATATATGAGTCTCTTTTCGAGTATTGGGTTCAGATCTGAGGCTGCTACTACAGATCTAGATTGGTCTTGACTCATGAATCTGGAAAGTGATAGCTTTGGGGGCTTGATTGAGAGTGTCCTTGCCTCAAACCTTCATTTTAGTTTGATTAGAGCATATTGATCCTTGCATGCACGTAAAGTTGGAAACTTTATGTGTGGATCTGACCTTAGGAGTCCAGATCTATGTATTGGAAGCAATGGAATGGCCTGAAATCATGTGAATGAAGATGTCATGTTTGGACTCAGCGAGTTGGAAGAACAACTCAGCGAGTCTATTGAAGATTGCCTTGGGCTCGGCGAGTCTGTTCTTGGACTCGGCGAGTCTGGTCATGAAGTCCTAACCTTTTCTGGTTGAGATGTGAATCGGTTAGTCGAGGGATGAATCGGTGAGTTGAGCAGGAAGGGACTTAGAGCTTGTTGGATTCGACGAGTCTTGGGGTGACTCGGCGAGTTGAGTCGTGGCATGGGGAGTTCTGAGCATAGAAATCGACGAGTCAACGGGTTGACTCGACGAGTAGGGTCAACCAGGAAGGTTGACTTTGACTGAGGACTTTGACTTGGACCAAGGGTTGACCAGTTGACTTCCAAGGGTATTTTGGTAATTATTGGTGCTTATTGGATTTGGTTAATTGGTAATGTTCAGTGGTGGAGTTTATGCTGGTGGTCGAAGCAGCGTGATCTTATTTCTTCAAGTCGGCAGTCGCAGGTGAGTTATCCTCACTATATCAACAGGGTCTAAGGCACCAAGGTCTGCCCTTTATCGGATGGGAATCCGGGTAGTTGTTTGTTATGTTATTGCTTTGGTATGTCTGCATCTTGGAAGTTAGGATGGTATATGTTAGAGACCTGGTTAAGGTCGGTATCCTGGTATATAGGATGATGCTATGTTAGAGACCCAGTTAAGGTCGGTATCCTGGTATATAGGATGATGCTATGCTAGTGACCGGTTAGCTTGGTATCCTGGTTAGGATGTTGCTATGTTATGTGATCTGCTAGATTGGTTGATTAGTTGTGAATTGCTATATGATTATATGTTTATGTGCACATGGTTGTTGGATTGGGGATGGGTTGAGGCGGGTCCTGCTTTGTGCAGTAGGCCAACATACCCAGGGCGGACCGGTTAGACCGAAGGCCTGACGAGTAGTCCGGATAGGCTAAAGGCCCCAAGAGGGCGGACCAGACGTGCCAAGGCTCGGAGAGTGGACCAGACAGACTGAAGGCCCAGTGAGGGCGGACCAGTCATACTGTAGACTCAAAGAGTGGACCAGGTGGACTGAAGGCCCGGTGCGGGCGGATCAGTTATATTGTAGACTCGGAGAGAGTGTGGACCGGGTGGACTGAAGGCCTAGTGCCGGCGGACCAGTCACACTGTAGACTCGATATGCATGACCGTTCTATTTATGTTATGATATGATATGTGTATGGTATTGAGGTTGGTATTTTGGGGGTAAGTCACTAAGGTTTCGGGCTTACAGTTCAGTGTATTGTTTCAGGTACTTCAGGAGACCGTGGCAAGGCGAAGGCGTGATCGTACCGCTCCTCATGTTTTATGACTAACGTGATATGGTTCTTGGAAATGCTCTGATGTTTAAACTATTATCAAAACAAATGTATGAACTTAATGGTTTTGAATGAATTAAAATGTTTTAATTTGGCTCAAATTTTATGGTCCTTACAAGTTGGTATCAGAGCCTTGGTTTGAGTGAATTGGAGGAACATTCGTGTGAATCCAATCTCAAATCAAGGTGAGTTTTCAAAGTGAAATTGAAATGGTTTTCAAAAATAAGTAGAGGAGGATGTAGAGGTACGATCAGCCAGAGCCAGTAAGTAGACCCCAAAATACCATACAAGTTATTTGATTATGTGATATGTTATAGGCTAGGGATCTTCAGGAATTGCATGATAGAATTGCTTGATTATATGATGCCAGCTAGCCTAGGGTTCCCTGTTATGTAAGGTAGTTAGCAGTTCCTCTAGCGGTGAGGATTGAGTGTTGCCATGTATATGTTTATCGCTAGGGTGCTGTGGTGATACTTGATATAAATATGGGTAGGTGTGGAAGGTAGTATGGGCCCGTACTACTGAAAGCACAGGACCCATACGCGTATCAAGGAAGTCACAACCCCTAGGGTCGGGTTGGGAGTTGGTTCCCGGTTATTGGGGAAGCATATGATTTTCTTGCGGTGTATTTTCAGTATGGTGGTTACGAGGCATGTCGGGGGTGGATCCGTGAAGGATCGGGATCAGGAGACGATGGTCAGGGTGGATCAGCACCACCCGAGGTCATTGGTCAAATGAGTATGGATGAGTTGGATGCCAGGATTCGTGAGATCCTGCATGATGAGATTGCTGCTATGTTCAGGGCAGAGATGTCGGAGATGTTTGGGTCGATCAAGACCGCCATGGTTGAGTATTTTGATGAGCACTATGCAGCTCTTGCAGAGACGGCTGCCGTGGCAGCTGCAGCAGCTATAGTAGCAACAGGTGGAGGAGCCGGTCGGGGTTTTCAGTATCGGGACTTCGATAATACGAAGCCCCCTACCTTTGATGGATTTCAGGATCCGGTCATTGGTATGAGATGGTTGTCGGATGTGGAGGGGTGTTTCTTCACGTGTTCACGCCCTGCGGATCAGAGAGTGGGGTGTGCTCTGAACCTTTTAAGGCTCGGGGCGAAAGATTGGTGGAGGTTGACTATGAGATCTTATTCGGATGCACAGCGGGCTGCGGTTACATGGGATCGGTTCCAGGAGATGTTCAGTACCCATTATGTTCCATGGGTTGAGAGGGAGAGGTTGGCTCAGGAGTTCTTAGAACTGAAGCAGGATTCGGAGTCGGTGACAGAGATCACCAGGATGTTCACTGAGAGGGCGATGTTTTGCCCTGAGTTTGCTTTGGAGCAGGCTCAGATGTCCCGATATCTGAGTATGCTCAAGAGGGATATCGGCCAGTTTGTATCTACGCAGAGGTGCGAGACCTTGCTGGAGTTGCAGGAGGCCGCTCGGCGGCGTGAGTTGGAGACTGAGTTGCAATTGCGTGAGCAGAGGCAGGCCCCGGTGCAGTCGCAGCCAACACCGAAACGGTCTAAGACCGTTGATTCCAGGTTAGGAGGTCAGAGTACCCACACTTTTGAGAAGTGTGGGAAGGGTCATACCGGAGTTTGTAGGTCCGGTGGTGTTTGTCGCAAGTGCGGGGGAGAGGGGCATTATGCGAGGGATTGTCGTAAGTCAGCCCCTGTTCATGATATGAGGATTTGTTATCAGTGCCATCAGATTGGTCACTTTCGGGCCAACTGCCCACAACTTGATTCCAGACCGGTGCAGGTTCCCGCACCAGCCACTTTGAGGATTTCTGGCGGGGGCCAGGGTGGAGCGGAGCCTCCAAGGGCTCAGGGGCGCGCTTTTCAGCTTACAGCAGAGGAGGTCAGGGCAGATCCAGATGTAGTTGCGGGTATGTTTTCGTTTCGTTGATGTCTGATTATCTTGTTATTTATGTAGTGTTGTATGTTATCCGCCGTTCTGCGTGTTTCATGGTATGGATCAGGGCGATAGTAGGTAGAAGTTGTAGGCAGTTAGCATCTAAGGGATTTATGGTCAAAATTTGTTTGTATGATCTGGTTGTCGGGAATAGCATTTCCGATTTGAGAAGTGTTCAGCTGATGGTCGAACTCCCTTAGAGTTCGAGATGTGCGATGTCGGGATGTGATTTGGTGAAGATTGCTCATTTCAGGGAAATTAGGGTTGTTTAAGTGATGTCGGTTGGGTCACCAGTGGTTGGTAGTCAATGCTCTAAGTGGGGAGAATTAGAAAATTCTCAGGAGGATCAACAAGCATTAGAGGTTGGTTAGCTGTTTGAGATTCAATAGTGTTTCAGTTAGCCCGGAGTGTGGGCTGATATGAGTAAGTGACAGGCAAACGGGGCGGGGTACAGACCAAGGTTTTTGGAAAAGGTGATTGGTTGTTGTGAGGCCTAGGATTAGGCCGGGATCTAAGTAGATGGAACGGAGTTAGAGTTCGGAACCCCTAGAGAGCTAGAACAGTATGTACGGGAGAGATTCCCAGAAAGGATAGTTCGGGATGATGTATGATAGTTTGAGCGGTCCAGGGAGAGTGAAGGCCGGTGGGCGTACCAGTCAGGCCGAAGGCTCGGAGAACGGTCCAGACAAGCTGAAGGCCCTGGAGGGCGGTCCAGACATGCTGAAGGTTATGAGAGTGGTCCAGATCGGCTAAAGGCCTGGTAAGGCGGTCCAGTCATGCTGAAGACTCTGTATGTGTTGATAGATCTATATGAGGAAATGGATTGAGTATGTTGCGATGCAATAGCAGATAGTAGGCCTGGCCCCGGGTATTGATCATGTTAGTGGAAGGCAGTGCATGGACCCGAGAGTCCTTGCGGGCAGAGTCAGAGCATGTGTGATGCATTGAATAACGGTTACTCTACAAGGTAATAGTGTAGAGTCGGGTGTGAACACCATGGCACTTGCTTGAAGTGGCAAGGTTGGGAAGTAGACTTCCTTGGATAAGGATAGGGAAAGGTATGTAGCTCCGAGAGGGAGTGTTGGTTCACTGCAATGAAAGCAATATTGTGGATGGATGATTGAAAGTATTCCAATTATGGTTATTGAGCATTGTGTTTGTGCCAGTGGTATGGAAGCACATCCGGGTTGGGTGTCCGTTGAGGTCGTGGAAGGGTTTCCGAGGGTGTAGAACCAGAGGAGTTCGGAAGGGATGCAAGGATGGAGCCATGGATTTCCAGTATGGTTGTGATCAGGAGGTTATGTATGTAGCGGTAATTCATCCTGGGGATGTCTGGAGGTATCGTCAGTGGGTCGGGTGTTTCCAGTCGGAGGATGTTAGATCAGGTACAACATTTGTATGTGATTGCAAAGGAGAGCTCATGGGAGTTGCTTAGGAGCTGAAGGATGTGTCATCCTGTCAGCACGGAAAGAAACGAGTTGGATTCGGAAAGGAAAGCAGGATAAGTCCCGGAAGTGAATGTGATAAAGGATATGCCAGTCGAGGAAAGGGGTAGCAGCTTGGTACCGGGTCAGGACCCGGTGGTTCAGGGTGATATCTAGCTTTGTAAGATTCAATTGATTGTTGTGATTTGGAATGATGGAAGTATCATCGGGGGATCATTGTTTGATGAGTGTTGTTATCAGAGAAAGAAGTCGGTGGCCGACTTGAAGCGGTTGTCGTGACTCTGTGAGGGAAGAGTTAGACTTTATAGAGGTTTGATAGCAGTGTTCAGAGGAACCTGGGTCGATTGATACCAGGAGGTGCATTGTGGGAGTAGTATCTGGAATTGTGTGTTGCAGCAGGCTTCGAGGGCGAAGCCTAATTTAAGTGGGGGGAGAATTGAAACATCCCAAGTTCCAAAGCAAGAGATCGGGGGTGTAAAGTGTAAATGGAGGTTTGAACTCGGCGAGTTGGAAAGGTAACTCGACGAGTCGAGTCGCGTGTGGATCGCGTAAATAAGTGACCCGACTCGGCGAGTCGGCGGCTAGACTCGGCGAGTCGGTTCTGGAATAAGAAACCCTAATTTTTAGGGTTTGCACCCTATATAAGGAACCTTATGCCCCACCCCAGCCTCTTTAGCACTCCCTTTGACGTCCAGAAGCTTTCCCCATTGATTTCAAACCCTAAATTGAGAGTGAGAAGGATTTAAGTATGTTTTGGAGCTTTGAGAAGAAGGATACTTGAAGCAAGAGTTGGTGGGATCATAGAGGAGCGAAGTGGATCTGATTTCCTTGCTTGTTGGCATCAGATTGAAGGTAAAAAAAGTTGTTGCCTTGACTTTGTTATGCTTAGATTGTTCATGGATGAAGTTTTAGGGACAAATTGTCATATATGAGTCTCTTTTCGAGTATTGGGTTCAGATCTGAGGTTGCCACTACAGATCTAGATTGGTCTTGACTCATGAATCTGGAAAGTGATAGCTTTGGGGGCTTGATTGAGAGTGTCCTTGCCTTAAACCTTCATTTTAGTTTGATTAGAGCTTATTGATCCTTGCATGCACGTAAAGTTGGAAACTTTATGTGTGGATCTGACCTTAGGAGTCCAGATCTATGTATTGGAAGCAATGGAATGGCCTGAAATCGTGTGAATGAAGATGTCACGTTTGGACTCAGCGAGTTGGAAGAACAACTCAGCGAGTCTATTGAAGATTGCCTTGGGCTCGGCGAGTCTGTTCTTGGACTCGGCGAGTCTGGTCATGAAGTCCTAACCTTTTCTGGTTGAGATGTGAATCGGTGAGTCGAGGGATGACTCGGTGAGTTGAGCAGGAAGGGACTTAGAGCTTGTTGGATTCGACGAGTCTTGGGGTGACTCGACGAGTTGAGTCGTGGCATGGGGAGTTCTGAGCATAGGAAATCGACGAGTCAACGGGTTGACTCGACGAGTAGGGTCAACCAGGAAGGTTGACTTTGACTGAGGACTTTGACTTGGACCAAGGGTTGACCAGTTGACTTCCAAGGGTATTTTGGTAATTATTGGTGCTTATTGGATTTGGTTAATTGGTAATGTTCAGTGGTGGAGTTCATTCTGGTGGACGGAGCAGCGTGATCTTATTTCTTCAAGTCGGTAGTCGCATCTGAGTTATCCTAACTATATCAACAGGGTCTAAGGCACCAAGGTTGACCCTTTATCGGATCGGAATCCAGGTAGTTGTTTGTTATGTTATTGCTTTGCTATGTCTGCATCCTGGAAGTTATGATGGTATATGTTAGAGACCTAGTTAAGGTCGGTATCCTGGTATATAGGATGATGCTATGTTAGACACCTGGTTAAGGTCGGTATCCTGGTATATAGGATGATGATATGTTAGTGACCGCTTAGGTCAGTATCATGGTTAGGATATTGCTATGTTCTGTGATCTGCTAGATCGGTTGATTAGTTGTGAATTGCTATATGATTATATGTTTATGTGTACATGGTTGTTGGACTGGGGTTGGGTTGAGGCGGGTCCTGCTTTATGTTGTAGGCCAACATACCCACGGCGGACCGGTTAGACCGAAGGCCCGAAGAGCGGTTCGGATAGGCTGAAGGCCCCAAGAGGGCGGACCAGACGTGCCGAGGCTCGGAGAGTGGACCAGACAGACTGAAGGCTCGATGTGGGTGGACCAGTCATATTGTAGACCCAGAGAATGGACCAGGTGGACTGAAGGCCCGGTGCGGGTTGACCAGTCATACTGTAGACTCGGAGAGAGAGTGGATCGGGTGGACTGAAGGCCTGGTGCAGGCGAACCAGTCACAATGTAGACTCGATATGCATGACCGTTCTGTTTATGTTATGAAATGATATGTGAATGGTATTGTGGTTGGTATTTTGGGGGTAACTCACTAAGCTTTCGGGGCTTACAGTTTAGTGTATTGTTTCCGGTACTTCAGGAGACTGTGGCAAGGCGAAGGCGTGATCGTACCGCTCATCATGTTTTATGAATTATGTGATATGGTTCTAGGAAATGCTCTGATGTTTAAACTATTTTGAAAACAATTGTATGAACTTAATGGTTTTGAATTAATTAAAATGTTTTAATTTTGCTCGAATTTTATGGTCGTTACACCAGAAGCTCCAAAAACTTCTTAAGTGCTTAATGGCTTTAGCATTCACATCCATTTTTCAGATCCATGGTTAAAATACTCTCAAGAGTCATAAAGTTTCCATGTTTATGCCTTTGAATGTCCATTGAGAGCTCAACTTGACTTTTGAATCCTTTAAGACCTTCTAAATGATGCATGGAGCAAAACCAACCCTTTGAAACCAATTTTTATGACTCAATCCCCTTCCTAGGGTTTGAAAGGATAGCTCAATGCGTCAGGAACTTGAAATGTTCATGAATCATCACTAGGACCAAAAGGAGAAACACCTAGATCTACAAGATGTAGTGGTGAAGATGCAAGCTTTATACTTTCAAGATGTTGCAAACCAAGTAGGAATCCCAGATCAAAAGTGTGCCCAACTCCAAGATATTTTCACCAACTTCTTCTCTCTTCAAACCACTCTAAAAACTTAATTTAAGGCTCAAAATGGTGCTCTTTTGCTCTAGGGTTTCTTGCGGGTCAAAATTACAGAAGGAGGCTGGTTTAGAAGAGGGTTTGTGTCCATAAAGTTGCCTAAATGCGAGCCAAAGCCCTAAAATTAGGGTTTGCATGCCACCCACGTACGCCCCGCATACGAAGTGTACACGCATCGTACTAAGGCGCGCCTTAGTACGTTTAGCGTACACACACATACGCATCGCATACTCAAAACTCCGAGTTTTTACCAAATTGCCACAATGGGCTCTTTTTCACACTTTCTAACACTTATGGACCAAAAAATGAAATATAATTCAATTTTATGACAAAATTATTAGTACTTCGGGGATGTTACAATCCCCCTCACTTCAACTAGACTTCGTCCTCGAAGTCAGTTGCGGCGAATAACTCAGGATAATGCTTCCCCATCTCAGCCTCTAGCTCCCAGGTCAACTCGAAGCCCCTTTGATGCTGCCACTGTACCTTTACCAAAGGTATCTCCTTGTTACGTAGGACCTTTGTCATCTTCTCAAGGATAGCCACTAGTCTCTCAACATAGTTCAGGCGTTCATCGACTTGAACATCATCCAATGGAACCACTACCTTGCTATCCAACACATACTTCCGCAACTAAGAGACATGGAAAGTATTATGGATATGGCTAAGCATGCTCGGCAAATCCAACCTGTAAGCTACCTTGCCAACCCTGACAATCACCCGAAAAGGTCCAATAAACCGGGGACCCAATTTCCCCTTTCTTGAAGCATATCACACCCTTTCAGGGTGAGATCTTTAGGGGCACCATATCCCCGACCTGAAACTCCAACTCTGACCGACACTTGTCAGCATAGCTCTTCTACCGACTCTAAGCGGTCTGTAGTCTCTCCCTAATCTGCTGAATAACCTTTGTGGTCTGAAGTACTACTTCGATCCTTCCCATAACTCTGTGACCAACCTCTCCCCAATAAACCAAGGTGCGACATCTCCAACCATATAGGAGCTCTAATGGAGTACTAATGTTAGAGTGATAAATGATGTTGTAGGAGAACTCTGTGAGAAGTAGGTAGGAATCCCAACTCCCACCAAAATCAATAACACAGGCCTGCAAAATATCTTCTAGGGTCTGAATAGTCCGCTCACTCTGGCCGCCAGTCTACGGATGATATGCAATGCTGAAATGTAACCTCATGCCTAGTTCCTCATGGAACTTCTACTAGAAATGAAAAGTGAACCAAACATCTCAGTCTGAAACAATGGAGACAGGAACCTTATGATGAGCGACAATCTCCCGGGCATACACATCGGCCAAATTTTTGGCTGAAGAGCACTCTCGGATGGCCAAAAAGTGGGCACTCTTGGTCAATCCATCCACGATGACCCATATAGCATCAAAACCCTTTTCCATCTTCGGCAACCTAGTGATAAATTCCATGGTGATATGTTCCCATTTCCACATGGGAACCTCGAGAGGCAGCAGCTTGCCATGCGGCCTCTAATGCTAGGCCTTAACCATCCCGCAGGTCAAGAACCTCTCGACATACCAGGATACCTCCGTCTTCATACACGGCTACCAATAACTCAATCTCAAATCTCGATCCATCTTGGTGGCTCCCCAGTGTAAATAATAGCGAGGCTTATGAGTCTCCTTCAACACTGTCTGCCTAATCCCACCAGAAACTAGAACCTAGACCTAACCACACTGGGTCAATAATCCTCGACTATCAGTGACGAACCTATAGATCTCACCCATGATCCTTTCCTGTTTCTAGTTCTATTTCTAAATTCTCTATGCCTGAGCCTTTCTGATCAATCCCAAAGGCATAGAATCAACAGTGATTCTCATAAACATCTCCCCAACCGAAGACCCAACCGACTTGCGGCTCAAAGCATCCGCTACGAAATTCGCTTTACCCGGATGGTAAAGGATCACGCCGTCATAATCCTTGACCACGTCCATCCACATGTGCTGCCTCGTGTTCATGTTCTACTGATCCTTAAGATATCTCAAGCTCATGTGATCAGTGTATACAGTACAACAGACCCCATATAGATAATGTCTCCAAATCTTGGGGGCAAACACCACTGCCCCCAACTCCAGGTTATGAGTGGGATATCGCGTCTCATTCAGATTTTGTTGCCGCGAAGCATAAGTAATCACTCGTCCTCTCTGCATGAGGACTAGCCCAAATCGGGTATAAAACAAATAAGCTATATAACCGGTGCACCCGTGATAAATATACTGTCAATCCCATGCAGCCGAAAAAAAACCTTCATCCAACCTTGGTTCCCTCTCCACAGATAATCAGTTCACCCCCACTTGGGGTTCGAATTACCACTCGCTAGCCTTCGCAATCAATCATAGCTCCAAACATGTTCATCCAGTTCATACCCACTATTTTGCATACATCACCCATGGGGATAGGGATCAGATCGCTCAGATTAGGCACCCCAAAGAAACAATTATACCCCCATAATGTCGAAGACATAGCCATGAAAAAACTTTGAGGATTCAAACCGTGTCGGGTCTATTTAAGATTATGTGGCAGACTTTACCACCTTGATGCTTCAGTTGCCCGATTTACAAGAGAAAGACAAGTTATTCTACTTCCAAGATGGACTATAGTCTTGGGCTTATAAAGAGTTGAAGAGGAGGAATGTCGAAGATGTTGACGAAGCTATCGCAGTGGCGGAAGACCTTATGGTCTTCCAAAGAGATACTCCGGCCAGGAAACCTAGTGGGGGAGAGACCCATAACAAGGCCACCACAAAAACACGATAAACTCGCTGCGAGACCATCAACCTTGAAAGGGAAGGCGATTGAAGGGGTGCCCGAAGGGAAGTTAAATATTATTTATGTGACGGCCCTCATCTAATCAAAGATTGTCCCAAGAAGAAAAGTTTCAATGTGATGGTCTTCAAAGAAGAAAAGGAAGAAAGAGACGAGGAACATCTAGGCTCCTTGCGATGCCTCAACTCAGTGGAAAAAGAAGAGGCCCACACACAGAAAGGAAGAGGACTCATATTTGTGAAAGTTAGTACAAACAACAAAGTCACTAAAGCCTTAGTAGACACAGGTGCATCCCATAATTTCCTTTCTAAAAATGAAGTTGAAAAGATGAACATTCAATACACCATAGAAATAGGATGGTTGAAAGTTGTCAACTCTCCTTCCGAGCCTATTCTTGGAGTCGCTTATGGAGTGATTGTCGTGGTCAGAGGATGGAAGGGTCCTATCGACCTAACCGTAGTACCTATGGATGATTATTGCAAGGTCTTGGGGATGGAGTTCTTCGACCAGGTATGCCCTTTCTCGTTCGAAGATCAAACCATGTGTATCACCAAGGATTGAACGATACACATCGTACCCTTCGAAAGAAGCAAAATAGAGTCTCGGATCATATCATCCATGCAACTCAACAAGGGACTAAAGAAGGGATAGATGACGTACTTAGCAACGTTGAAATAAGAAACCATCCCTCCCAACGAAGAAATGCCAAAGACAGTGAAAAAAGTGTTGGATAAGGTGTCTAAGTCCATAACTATTTCTGGTATGTACTTGACCCGACCCGGCATGGTCCATTTGGGTTGCATGGCACCATGCATTTGGATAGACTAAATGAGAGAAATAACACTTGTGGTTTATTAATATATTATAAGTTCTAATATATTAATATTATTATTTAATTAGTATTGATCAAGAATTAATTTGGAACTAATTTAGTGATAAAAAAAGATAACTAATTAAATATATGGGTTGATTATGTAAATCATCCATAACTTATATAGTGGGCTAAGAGGCTCCATGGATTATCAAGTTAGGTTAAACCCATAGGATGCTCCATGGATGCTCCATGGGAGTTACAAACCCATGGGTCATGGAAATGAAGAGTCATGACACATTAGGGTTTACATGGTGTAACCCTAAATGTGTCACACTATATAAGGAACATACTATCCACCAAAATCGGCTACACAAGAAGAACTGAGGGCTAGGCCGATTTTTAGAGTGTGTGCATTCTCTCTAAAGTCATTCCAAAAGCATTTGGTGTTGTGTGAAGCATTTGAGGCATCACACTTGGGGTGCTAGGCTCACAAGGTTTCAAGGAATCAAAATCAACTACAAGGTATGTAATTCTAGCCATATTTTTAGGATAAAAGTTCCCCATGTATGCTAGATAGGATTATGAACCCTAGAAATCAAATTTTGTATGTATTTAGACAAACATAGATCCAAGGTTTATTAGGGTTGCATGTACATTTAAGAAGTGTTAGAATGCTCAAATCCCATCAGTAGTATCAGAGCGCCTAGGCTTGTTTGTGAATACTTGTTGCAAAATAGTGTTAAAAATCGATTTTTTGCTCTCTGGTCAGGGGACTTGACGAGTCCATGGGGAGGACTCGACGAGTCCAAGTGTAAATGCAACCAACTCGGCGAGTCTGTTTGTGTACTCGATGAGTTGGTCATGCAGAATGCAGAAATTCGATTTGTGCTGCTGGAAATGGACTAGAAACATTACCCTACACTGTTTTGCTGTTATAAAACTTGTTTTAGATGGTGTAATGGTTGTTCTAATCCATTTACAATGGCTAATATCAATTTTTCATGATTATATGTGTTCATATGTTCTTGAAATTTTGATATGAATGTTCATGTTCTTATGAGTTATTGATAGATCATAGGAGTTACTTGTTTATATGATTAATTCATGATCTTTATGTGCTTAAATGGAGTCCATAACTTGTCCTCAAGTTATGGATAACCAAAAGTATCTTTGTTTTAAAACCCATTAAAAGAACACATAAGTTATAAAATGAAGAGTCTTCATTTTAATGACTCATAAGTTATGAATGTGAAAGGTTTTGTAAAATTACAAAACTTGCCCTCAAGTTGTGGAACACGTAAAGTCACCTAATAAACTTTAGTTTCAACCCTTAGAATATTAAAAGTTAAAATTCAACCCTTATACTTTATATTATTATAAGTTAATAATATATATATATATATATATATATATATATATATATATATATATATATATATATATATATATATATATATATATATATATATAAGATCAAGTCGTCTTACCGCTAGTACGCCTCATTCACGAAGCTGGTCTATAAGGGGGTATAAGGTTGTTGCCTATAAAATGCCAACTTAATGGGTGTCCACTCTCACCCACCGCTTCCTTGGTCGGTGGAGGGTCGTTAGCCAAACGGGTAGGACAAGGACTTATAAATTCTCATTAAATGTATGATGAATATTATAAAGTAACTAAATGCTTTTATTAAATTCCCAATCTTAGTTACTTTAGGAAAAATGTGAATAAGGTGCTAATCCATGAAATTACACTTTACACTATGTTTAAGTCGTTGGTGGAGCAAGTGTGGTTAACCGGCACACTAACTTAGACTTAACAAGGTAGGTAAAGGGTGACTTAAGGTTTATCATAGTATCGGTGGAGCGTGTGTGGTTTACCGGCACATCGATTGAGTGATAAAATTTAAGGGTACCAAGTGATTTGCATGGTTACTTCACACCTCGTTTTGGGATCCTCGGTATCCCAGTCATAAAACTTGGAGGGCACACTTGAGATTGAAACATGCATTTGAAAAGTTCATTGAATCTCAAAAGAATCTAGGAATTTCTAAGAACCAATTAAAAAAACCTAATATTTATATTTCGTTTTTCATGGTGGAAATTGGTGAATCGTCATTCACATACCTTTCAAATATGTTATAGCTTGGATTACGGCATACCTCTTCTAAGTTATAATATATTGTGATTGGATCCTGGCCTTAATATTACATTTGGGTGTTTTATTAACGACTTTCTTAATATCTAAACTAATCTTGTTCTCTTCCTTCAGATGTCTTCAAACAATGCTGCTTCTGGCTCTAATCCTAATGGCTCCTTTACCCTTTTGAACTTGTGTGGGAAAGTCACTTTCGATGGATCCAACTTCAATGAATAGATCAGAAACATCAGGATGATTAGCCGCTACGAGGACAAAGAATATGTCCTCGACAAGGAGCTTAAGGAGATTGATGAGACCACTGCAACTCCCCAGGAGATCACTGACTTCCAGGCACATGAAAGGGTTGCTACCAAAGTGGCACGCATCATGCTGGCCACGATGACAGCAGAACTCCAAAAGTCCTATGAGGACTTCTACCCTTTTGAAATGCACCAAGATCTGATGGAAAGATACCATCAAAGTGCACAACAAGAGGGGTATGAAATCATTTGCTCCATGATAACAACCATGATGAAGGACGGAGACTCCGTGACGAGCCACATGTAGAAAATGCAAAGGTATGTGGATCGTTTGCTGAAGCTTAATGTTAACTTCCCTGAGGAGCTTGCAATAGATATCATTTTGCACTCCTTACCCTCGTGTTATGATCAATTCCGCATGACATACCACATGAATAAGGAAGAGGTCACACTCAACAAACTTCAAGGACTCCTCAAGACCGTAGAAACATGTCTTAAAGGTAAGTCGGTTGTTAACACTCCTACTCCAAACTCCACCTCTGTCTTGGCAATCAGGAAAGGTAGAGGGAAGAAGAGAAAGAGCTCTTCGAAGGGTACCAAGGCTAGGACCCTTGATGGCTCTTCTTCACGTGGAACCAAGAAAGGTTTCGTCATTCCTTCTTCTGACCCAAAAGACTCCGAATGCTTCTATTGTCATGAAAAGTCACACTGGAAGCGGAACTGCCCAAAGTACTAGCAAGATGTGAAGGATGGGTAAGTTAAACCCAACCATGCAGGTATTTACACTATCTTATCTAATAACTCACTCCATTCTAACTCTTAGGTCCTTGATACCGGTTGCGGTATTCATATATGTTCTGATTTGCAGGGACTAAGAAGAAGTGAGAATGTGGAGCATGGAAGAATAAACATAATCATGGGGAATAGACAAGCTTTACCTGTCACAAAGATTGCAGTTTATACTTTATCGCTAAGTAGTGGGTTTAGTTTAGATTTGAATAAATGTTGTTACTCGCCATAAATGGCAAGAAATATTATTTCCTTTCATGCATTGTATAAACAAGGTTTTACCTTTTCATTTGATAATGAAGTTGGTTCGATTAATGCTTTCTTTAATAATGTTCTTTATTTTAAAGTGTTACCTTGTGATAGTGGGTATGAAATTGTAACTGTGATATATAACTTAGGAAATAATGTATTGTGTATTGATTCTGTTAATGGTAAAAACTTGGATAAAGCATCATTATGGCATTGTCGTCTTGGACATATAAGCAAGAAACGCATAGGCCAACTCCAAAAGGATGGAGTCTTGGCGTCATTTGACCTAAAGTCAGATGATAGTTGTGAATCATGCTTACTTGGAAAAATGACAAAGTCACCCTTCACAGGTTCTTGTGAAAGGGGGGAAGGTTTGTTGGATCTAGTACACTCGGATGTGTGTGGACCCTTCAAACATGACACAAGGGATGCTAATCGTTATCATTTGACTTTCACTGATGATTACAGTAGATATGGATATGTCTACTTATTCAAGCATAAGTCAGAGACTTTTGAAAGGTTTAAGGAGTTTAAACAGGAATTCGAGAATCAATTGGGCAGGAACATTAAGATGCTTCGATCCGATCAAGGTAGTGAATATCTTAGTTCAGAGTTCCTCGACTATCTTAGGGAATGTGGGATTGTCTCACAATTGACACCTCCCAAGACACCTCAGTTGAATGGTGTAGCTGAGAGGCGTAATTGAACCTTGTTGGATATGGTTTGTTCCATGATGAGTCGAGCTTCGCTACCAATCTCACTTTGGGGGTATGCCTTAGAGACTGCCGCCCATATCCTTAATTTGGTCCCTACAAAGAAAGTTGCCAAAACTCCTCATGAGATGTGGACTGGTAAAGTACCCAAACTAGACCACATCAAGATTTGGGGTTGCGAGGCTTTCGTGAGACGCGAGACTCATGATAAGCTCGAACCTCAAAGTAAGAGGTGTATTTTCATCGGCTACCCACGGCAATCCTTTGGTTACCTCTTCTACAGACCTAGTGAAAATGTGGTCTTTGTAGTAAGGAGGGCTTTCTTTCGAGAGAGATAGAGAGAGTTCATAAGCCAAGGAAACAATGGGAGGCAAGTTGACCTTGAAGAAATTCAAGAGTCAAGCGGTGAAGGAACTTCATACCCTAGCACTCAACTTGAGGAGGAAACCCTATTGAGCCAATTGACAAGTCTGTACCTTTGAGGCATTCCATAAGGGTTAGGAATGCACCTGAGCATTACTATGGATTCCATATTATTGCGGAAGGTGATACACTTATCAGTGATGAAACACTGATAGGTCTGGATGAACCTAACAGTTACGCGGAAGCCATGGCAGGCCCTGAGTAAGCTAAGTGGAAAGAGGCAATGGACAGCGACATGGATGGTAATGTACACACTTATAAGGCACGACTGGTTGCAAAGGGTTTGTCACAAACTTCGGGAATTGATTATGATGAGACTTTTTCTCCAGTGGCCAAGATTAAGTCTAATAGGGTTCTGTTAGCCATAGCTGCATTTCATGACTATGAAATATGGCAAATGGATGTCAAAACCGCTTTCCTTAATGGAAAGTTGGCTGAGAATTTTTACATGAGTCAGTCGGAGGGTTTTGTTAGTACAGATTACCCTAATAGAGTGTGTAAGCTTGAGAAATTCATTTATGGATTAAAGCAAGCACCTCGCAGATGGAATCTTTGCTTTGATGAGAAAGTCAAAGAATTTGGCTTCTCTAGGATTGAAGATGAATCTTGTGTATATGTCAAGGCTAGTGGGAGTATAGTGGGAAGTGTTTCTCTATGAAGGACCTAGGAGAAGCTGCCTACATTCTAAGGATAAGGATCTTGAGAGACCGGAGTAAAAGACTAATTGGACTTAGTTAGAGTACCTACTTGGATAAGGTGCTGAAGAGATTCAGCATGCAGAACTCCAAGAAAGGAGAGTTACCCATCCAGAGTAACGCCAGATTGAGTAAGACACAAAGCCCTATTACTGACGCTAAGATAGCAGAAATGAGTCGAATACCTTATGCTTTGGCTGTAGGATCGATCATGTACGCTATGACGTGTACTCGACCTGATGTAGCCTTTGCTTTGAGCATGGTTAGTAGATATCACGGGAACCCTGGCAAGGCACACTGGACTGTGGTAAAGAATATCCTCAAGTACCTACGGAGGACTAAGGACCGGGTCCTTACCCTCAGTGGGAGTGACGACTTGAGAGTTGTAGGGTATAGTAATGCTACCTTTCAGACTGATAGGGATAATTTCCGCTCTCAGTCAGGTTGGGTCTTTACCTTAAACTAAGGAACAATTTCTTGGAAGAGTTCCAAGCAAGAAACAGTGGTTGATTCAACTTGTGAGTCAGAGTATATAGCAGCAAGCGAGGCAGCAATGGAGGCGATATGGCTGAAGAACTTCATTGGAGACCTTGGAGTTGTACCAGCTATTAAGGAGCCAATGGAAATTTTCTATGATAGTGAAAGTGCAGTTTCCTTAGCCAAGGAACCAAGGGATCACGGGAGATCCAGACACATCGACAGAAAATACCATTTCATCAGACATCGAATAGAAGAAGGACTCCTCGTGGCAAAGAGGGTATCATTCGATGAGAATCCAGCAGATCCCCTCACGAAGGGACTGACTCGAGTTAAGCATCTCCAGCATGCTCGGAGCATAGGGCTGAAGGATGATATTAGATTTAGTAGTTAGATAACCTTGAAATTTGTAAAGTGTAATTGACATTAGATGATGAATAAAAGGTTTTTTATTTATGAGTAAAGTGTTGCTATCTCTTGTCAAACGTTTACTATATATTTCTTTTGCATGTTTTGACTTCCAGAATAATTATTTTTGGTATATCATATTATTCGAACCTCCACAGTCGGTCATATGTCGGAAGTAGATATGAATCAAGACTGTCATGATTGGTTGCAAAGGTTATTTCTAGACCAGCCTCTACATCCTAAAACCCTAAATTCGTTCCTTAGCCTATGTGTGGTTCTTTTGAGCTCTTGTGAAGCTTTTGTGGTGTATTTCGTGCATCTTGAAGGGAAAGGATATGGTTGAAGACTGATCCTTTAGAGAGTAGATTAGAGATCCAGCTTTAGCACCTCCATTTCGTGGCTTGTGAGGTATAAATCTTATAGATTGTCAACTCATTTCATAGATCTACTCCTTGGCTTGTTTTTTGGCTATTTTCGTCCCTTTTGGTTGGTGATTGTGAGCTAAGGTCGTTTATGTGTTAAGTCATTTATTAAGCTCTTTTGAGCTCTAGAGCCCCATTAAGCCATGCATGCACATAGAGTTGGCAACTTTACGTGATAAACCACCTTAAGGAACTCATATATGAGTTTGGGTTGAAGTCTTAATCGATTAAAAGCTAAATAATTGAAGTTGGCCAAGTTGGTGGAGCATGTTGGGCGTAAAAGCAGGTACGTTGTGCATACAAGCCCTAAACCGAGTACGCTAAGCGTACGAGCTGAGTACTCCCCACATACTCAGCATCTTCGGCTTCAGACTTTTGGGCTCTTGGTCATGGGCCCATTTTTGGACCTTCGTAGTCTTGAGCATTGTTGGGCCATCAAAATTCTATTTTTGGGCTAATGCTTTTTATTAAATTCCTTTGGTTGAAGGCCCATGAAGGGATTTGGGCTCAATTTGGAAAATTGGGCAATATTCGGGATTTAGGTGATTATTTTGGATATTAGGCTTTTTGGTCAATTGGATTGAGCTTTGGCCTTAGGCCAAGTTAGGGAAAGGGTAAAAAGGTCTTTTACCCTAAGTTAGACTCTTAGTGTGAGTCAGGATCCAATTATCAATTGGATGTTATTTTGTGATTGATAGTGCAGTGTCACAATCTAGATTCTAGATTCTTCCAGAGTAATCGAGAAAGTGGGAGAACTTACAAGTAAAGCCCATTAGACCCTGGAACGTCCTAGATTTCTCTAGGACATCAAAGAATGATTTAGCACATTTCATGGAGACTTGTAAATACATGTAGCTTGGTAGAATAATCTAGATTAGTCATGAATGTAGGATTAACATAGTGATATCTAGAAACTTCCCTAGAAGGGGAAGAACAAGTATAAATAGGGAGGAGCTCAGTTGCTCCAAACCATCGGAAAGCTTCTTTATTCTCTCGAGCTCTTATAATAGAAGTTCTCTTTCATTTGTAGAAACTCGGAACCCATCTTCTCTTGCTTACTTAGTCGCTTATACATCTCAAGGAAGTGGTGTAGCCTGACTTTGTCGAAGTTACACTAAGTGGCACATGGCGATCGAGTCATCTCGTGACACGTGGTATCAGATCCAGGTTTCGTACAAGCAAGAGATCATAACTATGGAAGGAGGACGTAGTGAAGAAAAAAACATGACCCTGTCATCGAGGAAAAAGGAAGAAAGTCCAATAAGAGGGACAAATCGATAGATGCCTTGGCAAGAATAGAAAACAAGCTTACAATGAAAGAGATTAACGTCGGTGAGATCCTTGAATGGAAGGATACCGACAATCAATTCTTTGCAGAGATAAGTGACATGAGCTATGGATTGAAGGAGGCCATCAGTTTCCTCAAGGAAGAAGTCCTCGTACTTGTCAACTCCTTGCGAAATGATTTTTCTGAGAAGATAAGCACTCTAGAAGATTAGGTAAAGCTATGCAAAGCAGCGATAGCCGGGGGATCTATGATGAAGATGACGCCACACACAGAAGCACCGAAGCCCTCGAATAATGGAGGTAAGCATGATCATAAACTACTCGAACAATTTTTATGGTCCCTAGAATGTTATTTCAATGTTATCAAAGTAAAGAAAGACAAGTCCAAAATAGACACGGCCGTTCTGTACTTAAGTGAAAACGCAACACTATGGTGGAGGCAGAAGCATGGTGACATTGAGAAAGGCTTATACGTCATAAACACTTTGGATGAGTTTAAGAGACAACTCAAGAAAAATTATGCCACCATAATTTCGAAGACATAGCCATGAAGAAAATTTCAGGATTGAAACGTGTCGGGTCTATTTAAGATTATGTGGCAGACTTCACCGCCTTGATGCTTCAGTTGCCCGATTTACAAGAGAAAGACAAGTTATTCTACTTCCAAGATGGACTAAAGTCTTAGGCTTATAAAGAGTTGAAGAGGAGGAACGTCCAAGATGTTGACGAATCTATCGTAGTGGCGGAAGGCCTTATGGACATCCAAAGAGATACTCCGGCCAGGAAACCTAGTTGGGGGGAAAGACCCATAACAAGGCCACCACAAAAAGACGATAAACTCAATGCGAGACCATCAACCTTGAAAGGGAAGGCGATTGAAGGGGTCCCGGAAGGGAGGTTAAATGTTATTTATGTGACGGCCCTCATCTAATCAAAGATTGTCCCAAGAAGAAAAGTTTCAATGTGATGGTCTTCGAAGAAGAAAACGAAGAAATAGACGAGGCACAACTAGGCTCCTTGCGATGCCTCAACTCAGTGGAAAAAGAAGAGGCCCACACACAGAAAGGAAGAGGACTCATATTTGTGAAAGTTAGTACAAACAACAAAGTCACTAAAGCCTTAGTAGACACAGGTGCATCCCATAATTTCCTTTCTAAAAATGAAGTTGAAAAGATGAACATTCAATGCACCATAGAAATAGGTTGGTTGAAAGTTGTCAACTCTCCTTCCTAGCCTATTCTTGGAGTCGTTTATGGAGTGATTATCGAGTTCAAAGGATGGAAGGCTCCTGTCGACCTAACTGTAGTACCTATGGATCATATCATCCATGCAACTCAACAAGGGACTAAAGAAGGGATAGATGACGTACTTAGCAACGTTGAAAAAAGAAACCATCCGTCCCAACGAAGAAATGCCAACGATATTGAAAAAAGTGTTGGATAAGGTGTCTAAGTCCATAACTATTTCTGGTATGTACTTGACCCGACCCGGCATGGTCCATTTGGGTTGCATGGCACCATGCATTTGGATAGACTAAATGAGAGAAATAACACCTGTGGTTTATTAATATATTATAAGTTCTAATATATTAATAGTATTATTTAATTAGTATTGATCAAGAATTAATTTGGAATTAATTTAGTGATCAAAAAGATAACTAATTAAATATATGGGTTGATTATGTAAATCATCCATAACTTGTATAGTGGGCTAAGAGGCTCCATGGATTATCAAGTTGGGTTAAACCCATAGGATGCTCCATGGATGCTCCATGGGAGTTACAAACCCATGGGTCATGGAAATGAAGAGTCATGACACATTAGGGTTTACATGGTGTAACCCTAAATGTGTTACACTATATAAGGAACATACTATCCACCAAAATCGGCTACACAAGAAGAACTGAAGGCAAGGCCGATTTTTAGAGCGTGTGTATTCTCTCTAAAGTCATTCCAAAAGCATTTGGTGTTGTGTGAAGCATTTGAGGCAGCACACTTGGGGTGCTAGGCTCACAAGGTTTCAAGGAATCAAAATCAACTACAAGGTATGTAATTCTAGCCATCCTTTTAGGATAAAAGTTCCCCATGTATGCTAGATAGGATTATGAACCTTTGAAATTAAATTTTGCATGTATTTAGACAAACGTAGATCCAAGGTTTATTAGGGTAGCATGTACACTTAGGAAGTGTTAGAATGCTCAAATCCCATCAAAAAGTACTAGAAGAATTCAAGGACGTGATGCCGCCAGAGTTACCAAAGAAGTTAACACCGAGAAGGGAAGTGGATCATGAGATAGAACTCGAGCCCGGAGCTAAGCCACCAGCAATGTGTCCTTATAGAATGGCTCCTCCTGAGTTGGAAGATCTAAGAAGGTAATTGAAAGAGCTACTAGATTCTGGATTTATCAGCCCCTCAGAGGCCCCATCTGGTGCCCCAGTCTTGTTCCAGAAGAAGCATGATGGAAGTTTTGAGAATGTGCATAGACTATCGAGCACTGAAAAAAGTAACGATAAAGAACAAGTACCAAATCCCACTGATAGTTGATCTATTAAACCAGCTTGGGGGTGCACGATGGTTCACAAATCTAGACTTAAGGTCGGGTTATTGGCAGGTACGCATAGCAGCGGGGGACAAACCAAAGACGATGTGTGTGACAAGGTATGGCTCCTATGAATTCTTAGTCATGCCTTTTGGATTGACCAATTCCCATGCTACATTCTGCACTTTCGTAAATAAGATATTCCACCCATTCTTGGACAAATTCATGGTGGTGTACTTAGACGGCATAGTAGTTTACTCAGAGTCGTTAGAAGAGCACGTTGAACACTTGCGGTTAGTCTTCGAAGTACTCAGGGAAAACAAATTATACATAAAGATAGAAGGATGCTCCTTTGCCCAACCAGAAGTAACGTTCCTAGGGCATAAGATCACGGATGGGAAGATCCATATGCATAGCAACAAGATACGATCAATCTAAGAATGGGAGCCTCCAGAGAACGTTTTAGAACTACGATTGTTCTTAGGCCTTGTAAACTACTATCGAAAATTTATATTTGGTTACTCGCTAAAGCCACTCCCCTCACCATCCTTCTAAAAAAGAAAGTCTTGTGGGAATGGACGAAGAAGTGTCAAATGACATTTGATCATCTAAAGAAACCTGTCACAGAGGAACCAGTCTTAAAGCTACCAGACTATACGAGACCATTCCAGGTACAAATTGATGTGTCAAACTTCGCGATTGGAGGCGTGTTATTATAAGATGACCATCTAGTGGCCTACGAAATCCGGAAACTAAATGACACAGAACGGAGATACCCGGTACACGACAAGGAAATGACAGCAATCATACATTGCCTTCGAGTATGGAGACCCTATTTGCTTGGGAGTCGGTTCGTTATCCAAACCGACAACGTGGTAACTAGTTACTTCCAAAATAAGAAGAAACTAAGCCCTAAGCAAGCTCATTGGCAAGATTTATTGGCAGAATTTGATTATGTCATGGAGTATAAGCTGGGAAAAACCAATGTAATTGTCGATGCTCTGATTCGAAAGGCGGAACTAGCAACCCTCTCTCGAGTAACTTGTGATCTTGCTGACCGAATCAAGGAAGGATTGAACCATGATCCACTAACGAAAAACTTGGTGGAAATGGAGAAATAAGGCAAGAAAAGAAAATTTTGGGTCGAAGAAGGACTATTATTCACGGTCGGTAATCCAATGTATGTCCCAAGATGGAACAACTTGAGGAGAAAAGTCTTAAAAGAATTCCATGATTCAAAATGGTTTGGACATCCGGGTACTCATCGCACGAAGGCAAACATAGAACGATCCTATTATTGGCCCAATATGCGAAGTGAAATAGATGCCTACGGGAGGACTTGTCTCGTTTGTCAACAAGACAAGGTGGAACAAGCCAAACCAGCAAGTTTGTTGGAGCCACCGCCGATCCCCGAACGACAATGGGAGAGCATATCGATGGACTTTATTTCAGCATTACCCATGTCTGAGGGTGTGGCTCTATAATGGTGGTTGTATATCAGGTCTCCAAATTATAGAACATTTATACCAGCCCCTCGAGATTTCACCGCTAAAGAAGTAGGACGGCTATTCTTCAAGCATGTCGTCAAATATTGGGGACTTCCACGAAACATTATGTTGGGATTATAGTGTTGCGTCATTAGGCTTTAGTTTAAGTCTTTTATGTAAACGGTTGGGCCTTTCCACCGTATTTAATAAGGTTAGAGTATTTAAGATGCATGCAGGTATTGTATTTTAGTGAACTCTTATCTTTTACTTTGTAACCCTAATCACGCCTCTACAGTAGCAATTCTTCATAGAGTTCTTCTGAGGCATGACTATTAATCATTCGACATCTTTGAATCACCATTTTGTTATTACTTTACTTGTTCTAAATCTAATCAATCGTTAAGGAATTTATTCCTAACACATTATAAGTGATAGAGATCCCCGCTTTATAGGAAATTTTTGGAGAGAGCTATTTTTGCTAATGGGGTCAGAACTCCACTTCTCGTCTAGTTTCCACCCTCAAACTGATGGCCAAAGTGAGAGGTCAAATCACGTGCTCGAGATTTATTTGAGGCACTTTGTCAGTGCAAACCAAAAGGATTGAGTCAAGCTAGTTGATGTGGCCCAATTGTCATATAACTTACAACAAAGCGAGGCTATGGGGAAGAGTCCTTTCGAGATTGTAATAGGACAACAACCATTGACGCCCCAAGAACTAACAAAAGGCTACAAACGATCAAGCGCACCTTCATACAAGTTTGTAAAAGGATGGAATGAAGAACACGACATAGAAAAGTCTTACTTGCACAAGGCAACCAAGCGAATGAAGAAATGGGCAGACGAGTAGAGGCAGCCAAGAGAGTTTATAGTAGGAGACGAGGTGATGGTAAAACTTCCACAAACAATGTTCAAATCTACCTGACAGGTACAGAAAGGCTTAACACGAAGATATAAGGGACCCTACAAAGTTCTCGAAAAAGTCGGGACCCAATCATACAAGCTAGAATTGCCATCCAACATAAAAATTCATCCAGTATTCCATGTAAGTCTCCTCAAAGCCTACAATTGCAATGAAGAAGATCTACCAAGAAGCAAATCACATCGAGCCCTAGTAGCAAACGTACTCTCCTATGACAAGGAGGTGGATGAAATCTTAGCTGATAGAACGGTTCACAAACGAGGCTCACCCAATTGTACAAAATACTATGTTCGATGGAAAGGACTACCCGATAGTGAGTCCAACTGGGAACGTGAACAAGATTTGTGGTAGTTCCGAAGAAAAATCGAGGAGTACATATCGAAGACTTGACGAGGACGTCAAGAACTTAATTGGAGGAGGGTGTCACGATCAAGATTCTAGATTCTTCCAGAGTACTCGAGAAAGTGGGAGAACTTACAAGTAAAGCCCATTAGACCCTGGAACGTCCTATATTTCTCTAGAACATCGAAGAATGATTTAGCACATTTCATGGAGACTTGTAAATACATGTAGCTTGGTAGAAGAATATAGATTATTCATGAATGTAGGATTAACATAGTGATATCTAGAAACTTCCCTATAAGGGAAGAACAAGTGTAAATAGGGAGGAGCTCATTTGCTCTAAACCATCGAAAAGCTTCTTTGTATTCTCTCGAGGTCTTGTAATATAAGTTCTCTTTTCTTTGTAGAAACTCGAAAGCCTTGTTCTTTTCTTACTTAGTCGTTTATACATCTCAAGGAAGTGTTGTAGCCTGACTTAGTCGCAGTTACACTAAGTGGCACACCGCGATCGAGTCATCCCGTGACAGCGGGGTTTTTAGCGGGCCAGCAGTCAGAGATTAATTTGTAAGATTCAGCAGACTGAGGTGAGTCTCCTCACTATACACTTTATGGCTTGAAGGAACGAATGTGGGCCCACTAGGTTTTGTTATGTTAATTGTCTTTGTGACTCTTGCATCGTATGTTGGGCTAGGCCCATTGTATGTCATGCTAGGCCCATTTGTGTATTGGGCTAGGCCCATTGTATGTTATGTAGGTGTTGACTGACTTTGTGACTTTTACATTTGTATGATTGGGGTAGGCCCATTAGATTGGCAGGGTTAAGCCCATTGGCAAGGTTACTACATTGACTGCAGTTGCTAACACATGAGCAAGATGAGTTTGTGCATTCACTTCAAACCCAACATCACTGCCATAGAAGAAAAGGGTATAACTTAATTTTCGAATATAGAGGAGAGCATACAATTTGATTCATATAAAAAATGAAAAAATAAGGTGATTATAGGAGATGACATTTTGTCGAAAACCTGGTGTACTTCATTTAATATAGTTGCAAATGAAAAACCATGTGAGATTCACAAATCACAACTTCACATAAAAAAAATGGATTTCACATACTTAAATTGAATCATAAATGAATTTTGACTTCAAGTGAATTTGTCGCGGTTCTTCAAAAATTAAACTTCCAACAATAAGATTTCAAATAACTTTCGAGTTCTAGTTTGATGAATTCAAGCTTCAGATTAAATCAGAAAAATTGGAAGAAAAAATTAGGAGAACGAATCAATTAATAGTTGGTTGTCTTGAGAAAAGGAATTTGTTTGATTTCTTGCTGACAAATGGAGGTCGTAATGTCCCTCGGTCGTTAGGGTATAAGATTAAATCTGTTTTCGCATTTTCGCAACATATTTATATTTTAGCATAAACCTACTTGTGTGTGTGTGTTTCTCTCTCTCTCTCTCTCTCTCTCTCTCTCTCTCTCTCTCTCTCTCTCTCTCTCTCTCTCTCTCTCTCTCTCTCTCTCTCTCTCTCTCTCCCAAAAAATTGTGATGTCTGCGATGACAACTCTCAACCACCCTTTTGTCAACGGCACAAACGTCTAACCCAAATATTTGGCCGTGGTGCGTTTTCATGCGAGCCACGTCTGTGATAACTAATACTGACTCAAGAATTTAATCACGTGCGACGAACGTCCATAGAACATCATTTAAGTGTGTTTTATTATTTATTTTGGTTTTTTCTAATTTTTTAAGTTTTTGTTAAAATAATTTCAGAAGAAAATTTTTAAAATAGATATATAATGCTCTGTTTTAACGTTTTTATTTTTTTTTTTTTGTTTTTGTTTTTTTTAAATATTTTTTTTGTTTTCTTCTTAAAAAAAACTATTTTCTCCTTTTTTTAATTTTTACTACATACTTGAAGATACTAGTGTTTTTTTTTATTGAGTTTGTTTTTTTATTTATTTTTTGTTTTTTTAATTTTTTGATTTTTTAAACAAAATATCGGTTTGAGTTTTTTAATGTTTAACAATTACAAAATTTTAAATATGAAAAATATTAAGGATCATAATATTTTCACTTCATACTTTTTTTGAATCATTTTATTTTTAGATCATAAAATTTTGAATCAAATTATTTTGAATCGTAGTATTTTAAATCAAATCATTTTTCGAATCATATGATTTGGGATCAATAATATATTTAATTAAATATAGTTTTTGTTCAAAAAAAATATGGATCATTATATATTTTGAATCATAAAAGATATAATCAACGATTATAAAATATTTAGGTCTAAATATTTTTAGATCATAACAAATTAAAGATCATAAACAAGTTGAATCAAAAGTTTTTTTAATCATAAGTATTTTGAATCATCAAGTTTTCGATCCTTTTATGTTCAACATTTTTTATAAATTAATATTTCTTAAAATTAAAATAAATGTGTCAAAACCTTATTTTTTGAAAAATTCTTTTTACAATGTCTATAGTATATTTAGTAGAAATATCCCTTAATTTTTTATAATTTTTGGAGAATTTTTTTCTGGATTTTTTATAAAAAAAAATATTTTTTTCAAATTTTCATAATTGTACTCATTTTGTAGAGAATTAAATTTTTAAGAACTTTGGTTTTTTAAGATTTTTTTCAAAGAAAACAATTGTGGCCAAAAAACGAAATGGGTAGAAAAAATTCACCAAATGAGGGTTTGATATGTGGCAAAGAGAGAAAATAGGAGGCGGGCGGAAATCAAGGTTGTTGGGTTTTTTTTCTTTTCTTTTTTTCCTTCTTTCCTATTACCCATTTAACCTCCAAACAATTCATCTTTGCCGGAAAATGTCAACATCTCGCACGTAATTACAAAAATGACATATCATCTCGCGAGATATTGACGATAAATAAAATTAAATCTCCACATTTTATTTTTTCAATTCTACAGCACAGATTTGTCCTCGTCGTCCTCACTTATTTTTTAGTCCTCACTCGATCATTAAGGAATTTATTCCTAACAATTGGTATCAGAGCAGGAGACTGTGTAATCTATACGCATCTCTTCTGTTTGTTGAGTTATTAGGGTTTCCATTAATATTGGATCTTGTTTATTCGTCTTCATCGTGTTTAACGGCATACAGTGATCTTGATATTACCCTATAATTTGTCTTAGTTTACCCATCTAATTCATAACGGGTATCAAAGAAAACATCATCATGCAACACGACGATTCTCACATCAACTCCTTGAATATCTCAAGTAGTATTGGATCAACTACAAGGATCCTGATTCTTTTCCCTCATGAATATGAAGTTTGGGCGCTTCACTTTGAAGATTATGTCCTCGATTCAGATGATAATGGCTATCTAACTTAGAAAGCCATTACACATGGTCTATTCGTTCATACTGACACCAAAAGAACTACCAAAACTCAGAAGGAATACAACCAGCTGCTTCTTGACGTGAGGGATGTTCCTCCTGACGAGAAAGAAAAACTAACTAGCAATGTCATAGTGAATAGGATCATCAGATTCGCTTTGCAGGCCAATACTTTCCGTTTGGTTAGTTCGTGTGATACTTCGAAAGCTATCTAGGACAGGCTCAATCAGCTTTACTCCACTGACGCAGACCTTGAGCATTCTTCACAAACACTTCTGCTTTCGGAGTTTGGCGCTTTCACATAAAAGCCAGAAGAAAATCTGAGCCAGACATTCAATCGCTGCAATCATCTTCTCAGTAGGATGACAAAATAGGGTATTGGATGTGAGGTGATCGAGCAAAAGGTTACTTTTATGAATGGACTTAGATCTGATTGGATGGCATTTTTTATATAGTCAAAGCACGCGAGCAGTTTAAAACTTACTCTTTAGCCAAGCTGGTTGGAATTCTTAAGGCACATGAAATCGAGGTGTCGAAAGAAGCGAAAGTTGTTTCTGGTATAGGGTCTCTAGCTCTTGTTGCAAAGGGCAAGACTGTTGCAGAGGAAGAATCAGAGTCTGATCATTCTGAGTGTGATCTTACAAACGAGGAGTTTGCTTTAATGGTTTCAAATCCCAAGAGGTTCGCAAGGAAGAAATTCTCATCAAACAAGAACCGAAACTAGCAGGGCAGCTACAGCTCTGAAAGGGTGAAAGAGGAGAACAAAAGCACTTCTCAAAAGGAGGAAAAAAAGAAAGAGAAGAAGCTTGTGGGTGATTTTGGCTATGACTGCAAATATTGTCATGGAAAAAACCATTTTGCCAAGGAATGCATGTTCAGAAGGTTAAATGAGAAGAAAGAAGGAGAAGATGATGAGTCATACTACATGCAAAAGTTATAGGAAATCAAAAAGAAGAGAACTACTGATAACTCTATGCCTGCTCTAATTATGCAGGAAAATGTTGCTGAAAATGAGTTTGGAGGAGCTGAGGTCTGGTCGACAGACTCGGATGACAACGAGGTTTGCAGACCCACACATGGAAGGGCGTTCGTTGCGAAAGAGGAGAATTCGCGTTTAGTTGGAAGGTGTTTGACGGTGACGAATGATGGGTCACAAACGCAGGAGAATGCTATTGGGAGTGGAAGAAAAGATGATAGTTGTTTCACTGCAAGACCAATTCCTGAACAAATCAACGAATGTGAACAGCTAATCAACAAGGTAAATCTAATTCTCGAATCTTTCAATATACCTGTGTCTAGATACGAAACTGAATTAAACGACCTAAAATTCACTTTTTCGAACATTAGCGATAGTTTAAAAAGGACTCATTTGACAAACTCTAACGTAACTGATCAAGTCAGCATGGTTCGTCAAAAAGCGATGAAAGGCGAATGTGGATTGAGAAGATGGAGTCGAAGTTGTCTAAGTCTAGGGATCAATTAATTAACTTGCAACGAGACAATTTAATGCTTTTAAAACAACGTACCATTTATGTTTGTTGCTAAAAGGCTTTATTTTAACAATACTCAGTTGCACCTTGATTGTGGAATTGGTGAGAAAATTCATAAAATGATCTTACCATTTCTTGAATTAAAGGAAGATGAGATAGACGCTGACTGTTACAAGTGTGAATCCATAGTTTTGTAAGACAAAACTTCTGATGCATATAGGATTGGACTGGAACGAATTGAATCATACATTAAGTCCAAAGACCACAAAAACATGTTAAAACAGATTTTGGATGAAAACAATAAGAAACAAATAAAGTCTGACACTATAAAGAAATTCGACTCATTGAGTGCCAAATTTAGTTCAGAAAATAAGATAAATATTGAAAGCACATCTAAATTCGATGAGGACAGTGATATGAGTGAAATTTCTATAGAGGATGAGGTTGATTGCTCAGAGTTTATTAAAAACGAACCTAAACCTGCGAAAGATTTGATTTCTGAAAATTCAGTTGAATTTGTACGTATTTCTCAAAATAAACCAAAAACAATAAAAGCGAAAGCAACTGTGTTTCCTAAAGTGAAAACTACCCCTATTCAAGTGTTTGCTACTAAACGACTAGACAAAACTCAAACTATCTAACTAATGCACATCGTCAACGAAGACAACAAAGGTGGTTGCGATGAGTACTTTTGGTCCGCTCCTATAGATAATGCAGACGAAATGAAGGGTCTATCTGAAAGAACCTCATGGAGAGTGAAAGGAAGATATGTGGCAGAACCACTGAACAATCGTTCCAGCTATTAGAAAGGAAGTCCAATTGGAATAAAGGAAAGTCCAAGCGAGCCTCGGTCAACAAAGGATGAATCTCATGCAAAAAAATCGAACATAAAGTGAATATTCACAAGTCCACTGAGCAACTTGCAGAGCGAAAACGTCTATGAAATCAGAGATATCAGAGTAACCTCAATGAAAGGAAAAAATTTTGGCAATCCCAAAATTCCAACTATGTTCGCAGAGAAAAATCTTCAAATCATAATCCGAAAGCACGTTCTCATGCGAATCATAGTCAATGTTCGCATTGTCATTCCTGCAATCCAAAGAAATCAAAAAGGAACCTTGTTCAAAAACCTTCTCTTTCAAAGAAAGCATTGAGAAACCAAAACCTCATCATTCTAAACCCACGAAAGCATCACCCAAACATGTCAAGGGAAAGGGAAAGTTAGTACTCGAATTCTAAAGCTCAAACCGAGAAATCGACTACTAACCCTAAGAAAGTTAAGAAATAATTCGTAAAGAATCTAATAAAAAACAAAGAAAAATTCTAATTCAAAAGAGCTGAAAATGAAAGATTATCAAATAAAAGTTTTCACCATAACTAAGAAAGATGAAACCACTTTAGTTAAACGAACTAATATGGTTGATCTGTCAATCACTTTTCCTTTTTTTTGTAAAAGGCTCACAAGGACCCAAGAAACTTTGGGTTCCTAAATCTGCTTGATTTTTGCAGGTAATTCGTGACGAGCAGTTCGACGCTGAATGGTATATCGACAGTGGATGTTCACGTCACATGATAGGGAAGAAGGAGGAACTATGAGAGTTATGGGCTCTCAAAGATGGTGGAAATGTAAAGTTTGGAAACAACTCCTTTGGAAAGATCAAAGGCTATGGGATGATAATGAACGAAGATTTTTTGATTCGTAAGGTGGCGTATGTGGAAGGATTACAACACAACCTAATTAGCGTTTCACAGTCGGTTGTAGGGACGGGCTTAAAAGTATCCTTTGACGATCAAGGATCTGAGATAATAGAAAAGAAAACGAAAGCAGTTCTCTTAAAGTCGCAGCGAAAAAGAGAAATGTATCCTTTGAATCTGAACCCAATACGAGGGAAGCCAGCCATATGCTTGCTTATGAAAGCTCACTCTGATGATAGCTGGCTATAGCATAGAAGACTTTCGCATCTCAACTTTAAAGACATCAACAAGCTAGTTCTTGGTGTTCATGTGTGAGGGCTTCCAACAATAGTAAACACGAAATTCATTGAACCATTGGAAATTCTACATATCGACCTTAGTGGACCTTCTGCAATAAAAAGTGTTGGTGGTAGTAAGTACATTATTGTAATAGTAGATGACTTTTCACGTTTCACTTGGGTGTATTTTCTTAAACAAAAATCTGAAGCAACTCCAAAACGCAAGGAGTTCATAAAGCAAATTGAGCTTCAACTGTGAAAGCTGGTTCACAATGTTTGCAGCGGCAATGGCTTGGAATTCAAAAACAAGCATTTGAAGAATTTCTAGCTGAAAAGGGGGTTTCACACAATTTCTCTGAACCCTATACTCCACTACAGAATGGTGTAGTTGAAAGGCGAAATGGTTATTTGTGTGAAGCTGCAAGAACCATGTTATCCTTCACATGTCTGCCTCTTTATTTCTGGGCAGATGCAATTGCCACTGCTTGCTACACTCAAAATCGATATGTTCTGAATAAGCGATTCTCTATAAATCCCTACGAAATCATAAATAATCATAAACCTAATGTCAATTTTTCCATGTATTTGGTTCCAGATGTTTAATTTTCAACTCCAAGGAACAACGAAACAAATTAGGTGCGAAAGTTGATGAAGGTATATTCTTGGGATATTCGATGACCTCTAAAGCATATAGGGTTCTTAAAAAACGTTCAAAGAAGATAGAGGAAACCTACTATGTTACATTCGTTGACAACTACTTGAACAGGATTCAGTCGAAAGAGAATCAATCAGAGGAAATCTTTCCTAAGCCAAGTCCTGCCACTATTCAAATCTCAAATTTTCATAATGAATTCATGCTCCTCTTTGATGAGCCAGAGAAGGCTATCATATCTGAAGCAAAAGAAACTGACAGTAAATTAGATGAATTGAAGAAGATAACCGATGATGCTACGAAAGACATGCATAATCAGCCATCAACTGCGAACATGCCTCAAGAAACAAGCACTACATTCTAGGGGGAGAATTCAGGCTCCAATGCATCTTTTCAGGAGGAGCATTTTACACCACAAGAAACGAAAACTCTATTGCGGGGGGAGATACTTCAATTCCTAAAGAAGAGGATCTCTCATCACTCGAGGGGGGGGGGGGAATAAGGATGTGAATGACGATTTGGACGTTCGATCTGAATTCGAAGAAGTAAACGCTGAATTGGACCCCTCTTATGATCCAAACTATCCTTCACTTGCTAAATGGACCAGAGATCACTCAAAAACCCAAGTCATTGGTGAATCTTCTGCAGGCGTTCTTATGAGATCTCAGATAAAAGCGAAACGAACGGCATTATTGTCAAAAGTGGAATTTGGTATGTTCAATTCGTTCGTTTTCAAGATTGAACCGAAAACCATCAACGTTGCTCTTGATCACTCTGATTGGGCACAAGACGAGCTCAATGAATTTGAACGAAACAAAGTTTGAAGGTTAATTCCTACTCCACCTAAAGCATTAGTTGTTGATTTGAAGTGGGTTTTTCGCAATAAGCTGGATAAAGAAGGGAATGTGATCAGAAACAAAGAGAGATTTGTTGTCAAGGGATATTTCCAGGAAGAAGGTATTGACTACGAAGAAACTTTAACACCTATTGCAAGGTTGGAATCTGTTCGCATCTTCTTGGCATATGTAGCACATAAGAACTTAGAAGTATTTCAAATGGATGTCAAATGTGCATTCTTGAATGGAGAACTTGAAGAGACTGTATATGTGGAGCAACCACCTAGTTTCGTAAACAAGAAGTATCCCAATCACTGCTACATCTTGGACAACGCAGTTTATGTACTGAAGCAAGCTCCACGAGCATCGTATGAAACTCTTACTCACTTCTTAAAAATGTCCAAGTTTAAACAAGGTTCGGTTGACCCAACCTTCTTTCGTAAGAAAGAGGGTGACCACTTAATGATTATCCAAATTTATGTTGATGATATCATCTTTGGATCCATTAATCCCAGCCTAACAGCTAAATTCTGAACGTTGATGGAAACAAAATTTGAGAGGAGCTCCATGGGTCAAATTAACTTTTTCCTTGGGCTAAACATTAGACAGAGTCAGGAAGGTATTTTCATTAACCAGGAAGCTTACACAAAGAATCTACTTGCCAAGTTTGGGATGATGGGAGACTCGAGAACGAAGGTTCCAATGGCATTCGGAACGAAACTTACTCCTTCTCTGGATAAATCGGCTGCAGACATGACAGTCTATCGTCAAATGATAGGTTCCCTAATGTATCTAAATGCAAGTCGTCCATATATTGTGTTCTCTGTTTTCTACTGTGCTAGGTTCCAAGCTAATCCTCGAGAGCCTCATATGACGGCAGTCAAAAATATTTTCAGGTATCTAAACCAAACATCCTCTCTTGGAATATGGTACCCTTTGCAGTCAGGGTTCTTTATACAAGATTTCTCGGATGCTGATCTTGGAGGATGTGGTCTAGATAGGAAAAGTACAACTGGAGGATGCCCATTTCTCGATGGCAAACTTATCAGTTGGCAATCTAAGAAGCAAAAGTGTGTATCCCTATCAACAGCTGAAGCTGAGTACATAGTTGCTACTTCGTGCACATCCCAAGTCATTTGGATTCAAAGCCAACTTCGTGATTATGGCTTCAGTATGAAACGAATCCCTTTATATTGTGACTCTGAAAGTGCTATTCGCATTTATTATAACCCAGTGCAACACTAAAAGACGAAACATATAGCACTAAGGTATCACTTCATTAAGGATCACGTAGAAGATTGCAACGTTGAAATTCACTTCGTGAGATCCGCCGATCAGTTAGCTGACATATTCACCAAAGCCTTGCCTGATACCACCTTTAATAGAATTCTTCAAGGCCTAGGAATGATGGAAGCTGAATCCTTACCAAAACCACTTACTAATCAATAAAGTTCACACTGCAAATCGGTGTAAACGTTCGCAGTAGTTCGCGGTCAACTGTTCATTCGTTGTCTACCTCATTACAGTGAATCGGTGCGAACGTTCGTAGTAGTTTGCAGTCTACTTTAACACTACGAATTGATGCGAAGGCCCGTAGTAGTTCGCATTCCACCTTTCATCTGTGGTTCAGGTTTTTCAATATCCTTATGTACTTTATGTATATTTCTTATCTTTCGTTTGTTTTAAATTTGTTTTATTTATATTTTTCAAATAAATTCCAAAAATACAAAAATATTTTATTTGTGTTTAATTTTATTTATTTTTATTATTTTATTTTATCTTAGTTTTCATTTTTTTAATTTTTTATTTTTTAATTTTTATTTTATTTTATTTTATTTTCAAAAATTCTAAAACATCAAAAACATTGTTTTCTCTTATTTATTTTTGTTTGCTTATTTGTTTGCTTGTTTTGTTATTTACCTAATTGTGCAGGACTCAAAAATTATATCTCTTTTCAAAAATTATTCTTCTTGAACCATCTCTGTTTTTCTCTGTCTCTTTCACATCCATAATTGCAACCTTGAGACTCTCAGATACTACCACTGAGGTTTATGGTTGCATCAAATCTGTGTTAATGATCTTAGTTTCATCCACCACGAACTAAGTGAAACCCAAAATTCAACACACTTAAACGAATTGACGGTTTTACCAAGGAATCAACGAGAGCTACATTTGTGCGCAGTACCATGAAATCTTTTTTTGTTTTGTGCAATCTTTATGAAATGTTCTAATACAAAGAAGTTTCTTCCCATAAGATCAAATTTTATTTTTTTGAGATTTCTAACTTTACCATGTCACTTAAATAATCACGAACCTACACCTTCAACTGACTACACTGGTCACACGAGTACTTTATCCAACTCTCGTGCTTATGTCAAGTTTTGGAGTTTGGATGAAGATTAAGCCACCCTTACAAGCCTAATAAAAGATGACTTTCAATGTTTCTTAATAAACAACTGATGGTATTTCACACGGGAAACCTCACAGACACTTCGAAGTCTCTCTTGACTTTGAAGGAAGAGATCTTTTCCCGGGATCCACAATTTCGTGTCTTAAAAGACACCTCTAGACTTTCTTAGAGTATCTTGCTTTATTTTTATCTCTTTGTCACACTCTTGCACAAAGAATTTCCAATGGTTCAATGAATTTCGTGTTTACTATTGTTGGATGACTTTTCCTGCTTTGCTTTCCCATGAACACCAAGAACTAGCTTGTTGGATGACTTTTCCTGCTCGAGATTTATTTGAGGCACTTTGTCAGTGAAAACCAACGGGATTGGGCCAAGCTAATTAATGTGGCCCAATTTTCATATAACTTACAACAGAGCGAGGCTCCGGGGAAGAGTCCTTTCAAGATTATAATGCGACAACAACCATTGACGCCCCAAGAACTAACAAAAGGCTACAAAGGATCAAGCCCACCTGCATACAAGTTTGTGAAAGGATGGAATGAAGAACACGACATAACAAAGTCTTGCTTGCACAAGGCAGCCAACCGAATGAAGAAATAGACGGACGAGAAGAGGCAACCAAGAGAGTTTATAGTAGGAGACGAGGTGATGGTAAAGTTTCCACAAAGAATGTTCAAATCTACCCGACAGGTACACAAAGGCTTAACAAGAAGATGTGAGGGACCCTAAAAAGTTCTCGAAAAAGTCGGGACCCGATCATACAAGCTAGAACTGACATCCCACTTAAAAATTCATCCAGTATTCCATATAAGTCTCCTCAAAACTTACAATCACGATGAAGAAGATCTACCAAGAAGCAAATCACATCGAGCCTGTCACAACTAGCATTTTAGCTAGGAAATTTAATTATCATGTAAACATCATCTATTGTAAAACTTGTACTTTATGGGAGTATCATACTCTATGCTCACTCAGATACACTTCATATGTTCAGCTATGGGTTGAAAACCCTAGACATCCCGATTCAAGTTCATTGTGAACTAGAATCTTTTATTGGGCCTAAAGGACCAATAAACCTTCCACTTGACTACTTTGGGCCTAGAAATCCTAATTAGGCTCTAAATGGACCCACACTCATAAAACTTAACATTTTGGGCCATGTGGGCCTATAATGGTTCATTTTATTCCTAATCGGCCAAGTTGGGCCATAAAGATTCCATTTTCCCTAATGGGCCGCAAACCCTTTTAATTAGGTTTCATTGGGCCGAGAACTGTAATAGGGGCCCAATGGGCCGAAAAATATTATTAGGCCTCATGAAAATCGAGAAAATCCTAGATTAGGCCTAAACCATTCCATTCTCATCTCTCTAGCCCAAATTCTCAGCCCATGTAATTAAACAAAAAAAAAGAGAGAAAATGAGAAATTATGTGCATATGACACCTCATGTTTGCATGGTGGGTTTCCATGCAAACATCACCTCAATTCTCTCTCCTTCCCTCTTCTTCTACCCTTGGCCGAGACTCCCACCACCTACCTCCATTTTCTCATTTCAAACACCTTCAAACTCTCTCTAAGAACTCCTCCCTCTCCTCCATATTTTCGCAAGTTTGTGTCAAGAGGGTTTTTCATCAAGATCATCATCCTAGGTAAGATCTTAAAAACTTAAGTCGAATTACTACATCTTTACACTTAAATCGCTCCTCTTACACCCATATTTTTGTGTATCATGTTTCTTAGAACCATCCAAGTTCGAAAACCTTTTCAAGAGGCTTGTTAAAGTCGAGATCTTCACTTCATTTTCATGAAAACCAAATCCAAACCTCAAAGTTAGTTCATACCCCCTATTTTCCATTTTTACTTGGTTTTGGGGGAGAATACAAGTTATTTTGTGTAGATCTATGTGTGTATGCATGACTATGTGTGTTTTCATGATTTATTTGGTGATTATGTGTTGTTTACTTCATAAATCTAAAAATATGTTAAGAATATGAAGTTTATCACTTGGATCTTCATAAAAAAAACCTTTAGATAAGTATGTATTATCACATATAATACATGTACACTTGTAGATCTGGAATTTATACACTTCAAACAGCAAAAGCAAGTGTTGTGTTCAAACATGGATAACTTAAACTCAAAAATCAACCTTTGACAGAAACATGTTAGTCTAATCATGGACTGTTTAGACCACCTTAATGATAATATTTTTCAAAACTGTTTTACATGCAAAACGTTCTGTTTTATAGCTTTAAAATGACTACTCTCACGTTTTCAGACGATTTTTCTACAATTTTTGAATTTTACAAAACTGTCTATCATATTTAAAATAATCTCGAACCACCCTATGAAGGTGAGAAACATTACACTGATTTGAGGCCATTAAAAATTATGAGAAAAATTGTGAACAAAGTACATAAAATTTCCAAACTTCTAGAGTTTACGGATCCAAATTTCGACTTACGATGATTTTTCTACAAATTTTCCAACAACCGGGTCAGAAAAGTGAAAAACCAGAAAAATGTGTATTTTCACAAAATCAAGCCACAAATCATATTTTTGACAAAAATGGGTTAAAAATGTTATTTTTACCAAAAACTAGCCATAAATATAAGTTTTGAACAAAATAGGGACTAAAATGTTATTTTTACTTGTAGGGTTTCAAAGCACTCCATGGATGATGGCAATGGGCCCCTTGATGAAGTGTAGGTTAAAAGCCCAAGACTTGTCTTTTCCCTATAAATAGTCATGTATTATTCATTATTAAGGTTAAGAGTGAGGCAAAATGTAGCTGCCACATTGTGAGGTTTCTTATGTAGTGGTAGATTCTTTAGTCTATGCTTGAAGTGTAATTTATTCCTCATGTTTGAATAAATCAAGTGATCATTCGACATATCTTCTTTATTTTTGTTTGTTATTGTTTTCCGCATCTTGTTCATCAAATCACAATTAGGGTTTTAATACCAACAAGTGGTATCAGAGAGGGTCTTTGAAGATCTATTGATTTTTGAAGTATCGTTTCTTGATTTGGTGATTTTCTGCACAAGTTATTGAAGATTATTGGTGTTTTGGCGGTATGGAATTATAATTATGTTCAAGTTACTGTTCATGAAGATCTATGGTGTTCATCTACTGTTCATCTGGAACTTTTTTTTAAATATGATTCATTCTTCTATTGGATCTGTTCATTTGCTTAATCCAAAACTCAATAGATTTTAGTCATATGTTTTGACCCAATTGGATCTATTCGAGTATTATTTTGATCTGGCCCAATCTTTTGGCTGATTCACTATTCATGATCCATTCCTTTTTCCCTAATATCATACTCGATTTCCCGTTTGCTTTACTTGCTTTTGCGTGCTCAGTTCATCCATTTATTCATTCTCTCAAGATCAATCAAGATTAACAATTGGTGATTATATCATTATCGACTAAGGATATTGGTTGTTAACAAGTCTTTATCAATTCTCATGAATCGATTCTGTTAAGTTCTCAATTTCTGTCTATTTTCACAAATCGATCTCTTATCTCATCGATTTCTTCAGTTTATGTAGTTGAGGATAAAAATCTTATCCGAATACATGTTTGAAGAAATTCCATGTTTCATATTGTAATCAATTTGGTAACAATCTGTTGATTTGAGAGGATTTTTCAAAAATCAAAGTGGGTTATGTTGAACTTAGATCGATGATTGCTCTTTGATAAATTGATGAAGAACATGGTGATTATTGATCTGAAAATCAATCTATGTTTTGAGGTTTGTTGTTTATCTTCTTCCGAATCGATGATGGTTTTCTAATCGAGATGAATCAAGTTGCTATAATAGTCGGATTCCCTGTTGCTTATCGTGATACTGAGTTTAGTATTCACTTCGTTCGGAATTGCCTTGAAGTTCTGTTCGAAATCACCAAGCGGGTATTGTTATTGGGGCTTCAAACAATCAAAACAAATGAATTCCCAATCAGTGAGTGATGATCGGAACAAATGTAATTGACTCAACTGGAATGTGTTGAGGATTTGTTCGCAACTGTTAAGTCAATAGAAAAGTCAAAATTGCTGTGAAAAGTTATTACCGGTGAAGGAATGAAGAATGAATCGATCTCATCTGGATGAACATTGGTCAAAATCGAAAAAGTAAAAATAGATTATTTGTGAATGCTCACTACGAACGAATGAAATTGGAATGGGAAATCAATTGGGAAGAACAATGGTCAAACGAAGGTCAAAATTACCTTACCTGTGAACGACCGAACGAACATCTGTGAGATTGATTCGGAGCGAAAGGATTTGGAATTGATTTATGGGCTAGATCTATCGTTCGTTGATGTGGATTCGCTTTGATCAACGGACTCGGAACGAGCCTAGAACGATCTTGGGTTCATTTGTTAAAACTTGGAACGAAAGAGGGGAGAACCGAAAGCGAACCTATGATTCGGTTTTGCTAAGGTTTCGCTTGGCATGAAGTTGGATTTTGGACCGAACATGGTTTTTGTATCAACAATCTTGGACCGAACTTGGTTTCGGTTGCTTGTGCTTGGACCGAATGAACAAATCGTGGTGGTATCGTTTCTTCTTTTATCAGTTTTTGGGGGGAAGAAGATAACTCAAAGTTTCCCACTTTGTCCCTGCAACTTCCAGAATTTGACGATCTAGTCCCTATACTTTTCATGCCTTGGTAGTTTTGGACCATTTCTAGATTTTGTTACAAATAAAGGGGTATATTGATGCTGAATTACCATTCCAGCCCCTATCTTTCAGCAAGTGATAGTTTCTTCCCAATATTCAGAAAAGTTTACAAATTTGAGGGCCGGTGAACGGTTTTGAATTTTTTTAACGCACATATTTTTTTGTGAACAGAAAAATAAAGATTTCATCAAGTCTTGGCGGTTCAGAAAGTCGTTTTTCATTATAACGACAAATTTTCACGACTTTTTCGGATTTTATACTTCATCGTTTATATCATTTTGTCACGGGGGAGCATAGTATTTTTTATTCATTCAAGATCATTCTCATGACCATTAGAAGGCTTTATAATCACATTTTCGATTATAAATCGGGGGAGAATTTGGTATGGCCATTCGAAATTGGATTTGTGACTTTTCAAAGTTGAAGATTTTTGATAAGGCTTGTGGTAGAATTATGAAGGTAGCTTTTACAGTAGAAGTTCTTCATCGAGCTCTACTAAAGCTTTTATAGAGAAGTATCATTTACAGTATAAGTTCTTCATCGAGCTCATCTAAGGACTTGTTAAATCTCCGACTTCTAGTATTTTCTCGATCAAGTGGCATTACAAATATTAAATTTTGGGTTGTTACATGATAATTTTTGGTGGCTTATATCATTAGCTTATTTGAACATCACTGTGACTTGGAGGGGGGGCTCTTCAAAGACAAGAAGTGATTCGGTTTCTTTGTTCTGAAATGGGTTTTTATGGCGGGTTTGGTTTTCATGAAAGATTTTTTTGGGATTACATTCAAAAATGAAGTTTAAAGACATTACTTCAGTGCTTGATTTATATATCCTAGAGCCTATGTTTGAAGACTATTAAAGAATCAAGATTCATGGATTGCTTCATCTATTCCTCGTTGCAAGATCTTTTTATTTGCTAGATGCTTGTTTTGGAAGTTAAAGCATTGTCATCCATTCCATACTTTGAGGGGAGATTGTAGGGTTTCAAAGCACTCCATGGATGATGGCAATGGGCCCCTTAATGAAGTGTAGGTTAAAAGCCCAAGACTTGTCTTTTCCCTATAAATAGTCATGTATTATTCATTATTAGGGTTAAGAGTGAGGCAAAATGTAGCCGCCACGTTGTGAGGTTTCTTGTGTAGTGTTAGATTCTTTAGTCTATGCTAAAAGTGTAATTTATTCCTCATGTTTGAATAAATCGAGTGATCATTCGACATATCTTCTTTATTTGTGTTTGTTCTTATTTCTGCATCTTGTTCATCAAATCACAATTAGGGTTTTAATCGCAACATTACTAAAATTGGGCTTTAAGTGTAAATTTTTAGCTTAATGGGCCAAGAGTGTCATTTTTACAAAAAGTGGGCCTTTTATATCATTTTAGTAAATAATTGAGCTAAAACTAGCAAAATAATAGCAAACGGGCTAAATAGGTCATTTTCATGTTTATCAGGCCTTAGTGACCCATTAATATGTTTGATAGGTCCTTAATACTATTTATATGTTTATTGAGCCTCATTGACCCATTAACATGCGCGAGGGACCTTGGATACTATTTGCGTGCTATTTGGGCCTGTAAATACCTTACATGTGAAATGGGCCTTAGTTGTCCTTTTACATATATTTTGGGCCCATGTTATATAATCTCTTTCCTATTGGGCATTGAAATGACTTACACGTTTAACAATGCCTTAGTGGTTCACTTACATGGTTTATTGGGCATGGAATGAGTTTTATATGTTTCTTTTCGCATAAAATTTGATTAAGGATCTAGTGAGACTTGTCGGTTGACACCTATTGAGTGTACGATTGTAGCCTGTAGTTATAACCAGAGTCTCTTGGAGGGAGAGCCGGGGTTTGTGTATAGATCTATACGGGGATGAAACCCCACACCTGAGCTGTCCGCTACAGTTAGACTACATCAGTCTAGGGTGACGACAACCTTATTCTATATTTCGTTGACTTCCCAAAGACGCCAAGACAGGCAAAATTGTCATTAATTAGTATGGTTATGACAGCTCATTTAGAGGAATTAACAATATGAAGTTTATGGGAGACCATTCTCTTTTCTCTTTGGATTACTCAGGAACATACTCGTATTGGTATTCAACCTCATGGGTTGGTATGGCAGAATTCTCTTTTACAAACAACATAGGGTTGTCTGGGGGCATTCTCTTTACATTCTCTTTACATTTCTACATTATATTTATACATTCTAATAAACAATAACACACATGCATTAATACAAGATCTGACAAAAACATACTAAACTGTTTTCAGAAAATATAGGATTTTCTGGTGATTACAAGGTTATACAAAACATTTAAACAAACATGCTTATGAACTCACCAACATTTTTATGTTGACCTTTTTAAATTAACTTGTATTCTCAGGAAACCGTTGAAGCAGGTTGAGCGGAACAAACTAACAGATATTTTGTTATATGTTGTTCCATCATACTCTGAGTATTTTCGCATGTAATATTCAACTACAATACTCGATGTAAACAATGAATGTTGTTATATTACATGTGTGATGATGATGATGTTATGTTTCTATTATATACTCTGTGATGATACTACAACAATGAAGTCACGCTCAAGCCCCCAGACGTTTCCACGGTCTTGTTCGGGGGTGTGATAGAGCACCAGTAGCAAACGTAGTCTCCTATGACAAGGAGGTGGAAGAAATCTTAGCTGATAGAACGGTTAACAAATAAGGCTCACCCAATTGGATAGAATACTATGTTCGATGGAAAGGACTGCACGATAGTGAGTCCAACTGGGAACGTGAACAAGATTTGTGGCAGTTACGAAGAAAAATCGAGGAGTACATATTGAATACTTGACGAGGACGTCAAGAACTTAATTGGGGGAGGGTGTCACGATCAAGATTCTAGATTCTTCCAGAGTACTCGAGAAAGTGGGAGAACTTACAAGTAAAGCCCATTAGACCCTGGAACGTCCTAGATTTCTCTAAAACATCGAAGAATGATTTATCACATTTCATGGAGACTTGTAAATACTGTTGGAATAGTGTCTAAGGCTGCAACTATATTAGACAAGTATTTGACCCGGTTGTGCATGGTCCTTTTGGGTTGCCTTCACCATAGCAACTTGATAGGATGATTTATTAAGAGAGAGTAAATATTATTAATATATTATGAGAATAATATAATGAATAATATATTTGTTATTTGATTAATATAAGTCATAGAATTAATTAGAATTAATTTGGTGACTTAAAGAGATTAATTAAATAAAGGGGTATAAACTGTCAATTGTTTGATAGTTAAGCTTTAGACTGAAAATCCATTGGGATATGCTTTGGACGAATTCTAAGAGTGTTAGGATAGCCAAATCGTCCAAAGGCTTATCTATGGAATGGATTTGGATAGCCTTAAGAGAAGATTATCCAATTAGGGTTCAGGTTGTAACCCTTAAGGAGTCTACAAGTATAAATAGACCCCATGGCATAGGCAATTCGACACATTTCATAAAGTAAGAGAACCCTGGCCGAATTCCTCCCCTCTCCTCTCTCCTAAATCATTCTTCTTGCTATTGGTGTTTGTAAGCCATTAGAGGAGTGACATTTGTGACTCTAAAAGCTCCAAGACCTCAAGATCAACAAGGAACTCAAAGGTATGATCCTAGATCTGTTTCAATGTTGTTATTTAACCTAATTAGTCATTAGAAGACTTGGATTCAAAGCATGTTTATTAGAAAGCCAAGATCCAAGCATTAGGGTTTTGCATGCGCACATAGGAAAGTTCTTATGGCTAAAACCCATCAGTGGTATCAGAGCCTAGCTTGGTTTTCTGTAAATTGTTGCTTGATTAACTGAAACAAACCTGCAAAATTCGTTTTTTTGGTTTCTAAGTCACTGACTCGGCGAGTCCCAAGGTGGACTCGGCGAGTAGGCCTGACTCGGCGAGTCCCCTTGTGCACTCGGCGAGTCCAGGCGTCAGGAATGGCCAGATTCGGGATTTTTTCATAATTATCTAATGGAAACTTACCTTAATCATAATAGATCAATCTAAATCCGATTTTTTGATATATATGACTATTATCTTGATCTAGTTAAAGGTATTTATCAACTAATAAAATATTTGATTTCCTTATATGATAATTAATTAATTATTTTAATTATTTTGGTAATTATCTTGAATAAAATCAAATATAGATAATTAGGATATTAATTGTTAATTGGAATTATTTGTTATTTGATCCTCCATGTTTTAAATGTTTAAAACCTACCCTCAAGTTTTGAAATTTATATTTGTGATTAAAAGTTTTAATTTAGACAACTTAAATTTCAAACCCTAGATTTTAAAAGTTTTAAAATACAACCCTATACTAATATGATATTACTAGAATAATATATATGTATAACTAAATGCTAGTCTTACCGTTAGTAGGCCTCATTCACGAAGTCGATCTATAAGGTGGGTATAAGGTTGCGGCCTATAAAATGGCGCTTAATGGGTGTACACTCACACCCACCGCTTTCTTGATTGGTGGAGGGTCGTTAGCCGAACGGTTAGGATAGGGCAACCTCATCCTCTCATTAAAAGTACAATAAGAAATACAAAGTAACTACACATTTTTTTAAAAAATTTCCCAATCCTAGTTACTTTAGGAAAAGTGAATTGATGCAATCCCATGAAATTACACTTTGCGCCTTGCTAAGATGTTAGTGGAGCGTGTGTGGTTTACCGGCACACTAATTGGTTCTAAGCGAAGGTGGCAAAGGGTGATTCATTGTTTATCATAGTTCGATGGATCGTGTGTGGATTACCGGCACATCGAATAGGTGATCGTTACAATGAAGGCACCATGTGAATTTGCATGGTAATTCACACCCGCTTTGTGATCCTCAGCATCCCAGTCACAAACAAGAGGGGCATATCGAGATTTAAACATGCCATTGAATAGTTTCAATGAATCTCATCCGAACCTAGGAATTCTCAAAAACACTTAGGACTAATAGTTTAAGTTTTGTGATGGAGAATTAGTGAATCGTCATTCTCTTACCTTCAATTTATTTGCATGTTAGATTACGGCATCCCTTTTCTAGTATGTAAATGTTATTGTTGGATCCTAGCCCTAATTTTCTTATTGGGTGATAATTAGGGATTCTTATTCTAATCTATCTTTGTCCTTTTCTAATTGTAGATGTCGAACGCAAACAACGCTGCTGCTAGTTCTTTCACGTTGATGAGCCTTTGCCAAAAGGTCACCTTCGATGGAACGAACTTTAGCGAATGGATAAGATACATTCGCACCATTGCTCGCTATGAGGATAAGGAGTATGTCCTCGATAAGAAGCTCGAGAAAATCAACCCCGAAGTTGCTACTCCCGCCGAAATCACCGCCTTTGAAACTCATGAGCGAGATGCAACGAAGGTACATTGCATCATGATCGCCACCATGAACTCCGAATTCCAAAAGTCCTACGAGGACATGTACCCGTACGAGATGCACCAAGACTTATTGGAGAGATACCATCAAAACGCGAGACAAGAGCGTTATGAGATTTTCACCAACATGATTTCCGCGAAGATGGATCATGGAGAATCTCTTACCGTGCACCTGCAAAAGATGCAAAGGTATGTCGACCGCCTTCGCAAGTTCAATGTTGACTTCGGTGAGGACTTGGCGATCGACATGGTGCTTCACTCTTTGCCTCCGATGTACAACCAATTTAGGATGACCTACCACATGAAAAAAGAAGAGGCCACCCTAAGCAAACTCCAAGGTCTCTTGAGGGTCGCTGAGAGCAACTTCAAGGACAAGTCTGTTGCACCTACTCCCAATCCGTCCGCTGCTCCTGTCTTGGCTATTGGTCAAGGGAAGGGAAAGAAGAGGAAAGCTTCATCGAAGAACTATCGCAAGGTGAAAGCCCGAGATGGTGCCTCTTCTAGTAGGACCAAAGTTGATCCCGCTAAGCCCTGCTCTAACCCGAAGGAGGCAGAGTGCCACCACTGCCACAAGATAGGACATTGGAAGAGAAGCTGCCCGGATTACCTGCAAGCGATCAAAGAAGGAAAGATCAAGCCATCTTTCACAGGTATATACACAATCAAATCTAACGATTCTAATCATGCTATTTCTTGGGTCCTTGATACCAGTTGTGGTTATCACATTTGTTCTAATGTGCAGGGACTAAGAAGAAGTAGGGATGTGGAGCAAGGAAGGATAAATCTAATCATGGGGAACAGAAGATCGTCGCCTGTCACCAAGATTGGAGTGTATTCTTTAGTGCTTAGGAATAGTTTGGTTTTAGATTTGAACAATTGTTGCTATTCACCAGAAATGGCTAGAAACATCATTTCATTTCATGGTTTATATAGACAAGGATTTAGATTTTCTTTTAATAATGAGAATGGTTCTATTTTGGCTTATCTAAATGGTGTCTTTTACTTTGAAGCTATACCATGTAATGGAATATATGAAACCGTTATGATTGTTGATAACTTAGGAAATGATGTTTTGAATATTGATTATTCCACTAGTATGGATAAAGCATCCTTGTGGCATTGTCGTCTTGGACATGTCAATAAGAAACGCATAGCCCAACTCCAAAAGGATGGAGTGTTGGAGTCATTCGACCTTAGGGAAGATGACACATGCGAGTCTTGTTTGCTTGGAAAGATGACTAAGTCACCCTTCACGAGTACATGTGAAAGGGGCGAGGGTCTATTGGACCTAATACATACCGATGTATGTAGACCGTTTAGATCAACCACGAAGGATGGGAACCGCTTCTATGTGACTTTTACCGATGACTATAGTAGATATGGGTATATCTACTTAATCAAGCAAAAGTCAGACACCTTTGAAAAGTTCAAAGAGTTCAAGAATGAAGTGGAGAATCAATTGGGCAGGAAAATCAAGATGCTTCGATCCGATCGAGGAGGAGAGTACCTAAGTCTTGAATTCCACGATTATCTCAAGGAGTGTGGAATAGTTTCACAATTGACGCCTCCTAGGACACTGCAGTTAAATGGTGTGGCAGAAAGGCGTAATCGAACCTTATTGGATATGGTTCGCTCTATGATGAGTCATGCTTCACTACCAATCTCTTTTTGGGGGTATGCCTTAGAGACTGCCGCCCATATCCTTAACCGAGCCCCTACTAAGAAGGTTGCCAAAACACCTCACGAGATGTGGACAGGGAAAGCTCCCTCGTTGGCACATATCAAGGTTTGGGGTTGCGAGGCTTTCGTAAGACGAGATACTCACGACAAGATTGAACCGCGAATTGAGCGATGTATTTTCATCGGCTACCCGCAGACATCCTTTGGATATCTCTTCTGTAGACCGAAGGACAATGTTGTCTTCGTTGCGAGGAGAGGAGTTTTCCGAGAGCGAGAACTCATGAGCCAAGGAGACAGTGGGAGGCAAATCGAACTTGAAGAAATTCAAGAGTCGATAGATGAAGGAACCTCTACCGCTGGCATTCAACCCGAGGAGGAAACTCCGGTTGAACCGATTGACGAATCCTTACCTCTTAGACGTTCCGATAGAGTTAGAGTTCATCCCCAGTTTTATGGCTTTCATATTACTACCGAAGGGGACACATATATTAGTGATGGTACACTAGTAAATCTTGATGAACCTAATAGCTATAAGGAAGCCATGGCAGGTCCGGAGTCTATAAAGTGGAAAGAGGCAATGGATAGCGAGATCCAATCCATGTATGATAACCAAGTTTGGAATTTGGTTAATTACGTGCCCGGACGTAAGACCGTTGGGTGCAAATGGATCTTCAAGAAGAAGACCGACGTGGATGGGAACGTACACACATATAAAGCGCGATTGGTCGCGAAGGGCTTTACTCAAACTCCCGGAGTTGACTATGATGAGACCTTCTCACCAGTTGCGAAGATTAAATCTATTAGAGTGATGCTAGCAATTGCCGCATTTCATGATTATGAGATTTGGCAAATGGATGTCAAGACCGCTTTCCTTCACGGAAAGTTGGCTGAGGATGTTTACATGGCTCAGCCAGAGGGGTTTGTGGATCCGAAGCATCCGGATAGAGTGTGTAAGCTTGAGAAGTCCATTTATGGACTTAAGCAAGCGTCTCGCAGATGGAATCTTTGCTTCGATGAGAAAGTCAAAGAGTTTGGATTTATACGAAGCGAAGACGAATCTTGTGTATATGTCAAAGCTAGTGGGAGTATAGTAAGCTTCCTCGTTCTATATGTCGATGACATATTACTCATAGGAAACGACATCCCGACTCTGCAGGAGGTTAAGTCCTGGCTCGGGAAGTGCTTCGCTATGAAGGACCTCGGAGAGGCTTCTTACATTTTGGGAATAAGGATAGTAAGAGAAATAAGTAAGAGACTAATTGGACTTAGTCAGAATACTTACTTAGAGAAGGTACTAAAATGTTTTAGTATGGAAAACTCGAAGAAGGGAGAACTACCGATACAAAGTAATGCCAAATTGAGTAAGACTCAAAGTCCGAGTACCGAAGCTGAGATAGCATAAATGAGCCAAGTACCATTCGCTTCCGCAGTTGGCTCAATCATGTACGCTATGACTTGTACTCGCCCAGATGTAGCCTTCGCTTTGAGCATGGTTAGTAGATATCAAGGGAATCCTGGCAAGGCACATTGGATTGCGGTGAAAAACATCCTTAAGTACCTTCGGAGGACGAAGGAATGGTTCTTAGTCCTCGGAGGGAGTGATGACTTGAAGGTGCAAGGGTATAGTGGCGCCAGCTTTCAGACCGACAGGGACAACTACCGTTCGCAGTCGGGCTGGGTCTTTACCCTAAATAGAGGAGCAGTGACATGGAAGAGTTCCAAGCAGGAAACCGTAGCTGATTCAACGTGCGAATCAGAGTACATTGCAGCGAGCGAAGCGTCGAAGGAGGCAATATGGCTAAAGAACTTCATCGGTGATCTTGGAGTTGTACCTGCCATAAAGGAGCCAATGGAGATTTTCTGTGATAACGAAGGCGCGGTTGCCTTGACCAAGGAACCGAGGGATCATGGTAGATCAAGACATATCGACAGAAAGTATCACTTCATTAGACATCGTGTAGAAGAAGGACAACTCGTAGTGAAGAGGATATCATCAGAAGATAACCCAGCAGATCCGCTTACGAAGGGACTGAGTAGGGTTAAGCACTTGCAGCATGCTAGGAGTATTGGGCTGAAGGATGATATTAGCATAGATTAGATAGTATTAGAAACGTGTAATAGATAAATGTAATTGACATTTGACGATTAAATAAAGGAGTTTTATTTATGAGTAATGTTACTATCTTATGTTAATTGTTTAGCTATTGTTTTACTTTGCATGTTTTGACTTCCAGAATAATTGAGTTTATTAGGAATAATCGAATTGTTCAAATGGTCCACAATCGTTCATATGTTGGGAGTAGATATGAATGAAGATTGTCATGAATTGGTGTGTAGAATGTCTAAATGGTGTTAGACATAGCAAATGGTTGCTGCAACGTTCATGAGTGCTTATGAACTAGTTTTGAGCATTGGAATAAACCCGCGCTTGCTGGAATCACCTTATGGAATACGATATAAAAGGTGATCGCAAGACGATAATATCATATAGTCTTAAAACCTAGATATATGGTTTATTATTTGTTAATTAATTGTACATTGATAATACGAAAACGCATCAGTAACTTGGTGTTATAAAACGTATTGTTGTGTATAGTTGGTTAATGAATAAGTAAATGCATATAAGTCGAAGTTTATCTGTAACTTTTATCTAAGAAGGTAAAAGCGATATCTCGGCCGCTCGATGATTTGATTTGACTTATGTGCCAGGCCCGGTCAGAACTGAATTGATGTGTTCGATTAAGTTCTATGTCGAATAAATCAGAGATCGAGAAACCTAAATGCTTGACTAACCATTCCATAGGATTGTCAGCATGATATCTAACAGAGGACTGTACGTTCCCTTATCTAAAGGACAAGATTGATTAGATCAGAGTTGACAGCGTCTTTGAGAGTTACGATTGCAAACCGAATTGTACTTGTGCATATAGTTACTAGACTTATCCAAGTGGGAGACTGTTGGAATAGTGTATAAGGCTGCAACTATATTAGACAAGTATTTGACCCAGTTGTGCATGGTCCTTTTGGGTTGCCTTCACCATAGCAACTTGATAGGATGATCTATTAAGAGAGAGTAAATATTATTAATATATTATGAGAATAATATAATGAATAATATATTTGTTATTTGATTAATATAAGTCATAGAATTAATTAGAATTAATTTGGTGACTTAAAGAGATTAATTAAATAAAGGGGTATAAACTGTCAATTGTTTGATAGTTAAGCTTTAGACTGAAAATCCATTGGGATATGCTTTGGACGAATTCTAAGAGTGTTAGGATAGCCAAATCGTCCAAAGGCTTATCTATGGAATGGATTTGGATAGCCTTAAGAGAAGATTATCCAATTAGGGTTCAGGTTGTAACCCTTAAGGAGTCTACAAGTATAAATAGACCCCATGGCATAGGGAATTCGACACATCTCATAAAGTAAGAGAACCCTGGCCGAATTCCTCCCCTCTCCTCTCTCCTAAATCATTCTTCTTGCTATTGGTGTTTGTAAGCCATTAGAGGAGTGACATTTGTGACTCTAGAAGCTCCAAGACCTCAAGATCAACAAGGAACTCAAAGGTATGATTCTAGATCTGTTTCAATGTTGTTATTTAACCTAATTAGTCATTAGAAGACTTGGATTCAAAGCATGTTTATTAGAAAGCCTAGATCCAAGCATTAGGGTTTTGCATGCGCACATAGGAAAGTTCTTATGGCTAAAACCCATCAAATACATGTAGCTTGGTAGAATAATATAGATTATTCATGAATGTAGGATTAATATAGTGATATCTAGAAACTTCCCTATAAGGGGAAGAACAAGTATAAATAGGGAGGAGCTCATTTGCTCCAAACCATCAGAAAGCTTCTTTGTATTCTCTCAAGGTTTTATAATAGAAGTTCTCTTTTGTTTGTAGAAACTCGAAAGGCTTGTTCTCTTGCTTACTTAGTCTTTTATACATCTCAAGGAAGTGTTGTAGCCTAACTTAGTCGAAGTTACACTAAGTGGCACACGGCGATCTAGTCATCCCATGACAGCGGGGATTTTTAGCGGGCCAGCAGTCAGAGAATTATTTGTGAGATTCAGCAGTTTGAGGTGAGTCTCCTCACTATACTCTTGATAGGTCGAAGGCACCAATGTCGGCCCACTAGGTTTTGTTATGCTAGTTGTCTTTGTGACTCTTGCATGGTATGTTGGGCTAGGCCCATTTGTATGTTGGGCTAGGCCCATTGTATATCAAGCTAGCCTCATTTGTATATTAGGCTAGGCCATTGTATGTTATGTAGGTGTTGACTGTCTTTGTGACTTTTGCGTTTGTATGATTGTGGTAGGCCCATTAGATTGGCAAGATTAGGCCCATTGGTAAGGTTATTACATTAACTGCAGTTGCTAACACTGGAGCAAGATGAGTTTGTGCATTCACTTCAAACCCAACATCACTGCCATAGAAGAAAAGGGTATAACTTAAATTTCGAATATAGAGGAAAATATACAATTTGATTCATATAAAAAATGAAAAAATAAGGTGATTATAGGAGATGACATTTTGTCGAACACCTGGTGTACTTCATTTAATATAGTTGCAAATGAAAAACCATGTGAGATTCATAAATCACAACTTCACATAAAAATGGATTTCACATACTTACACTGAATCATAAATGAATTTTGACTCCAAGTGAATTTGTCTCGATTCTTCAAAAATCAAACTTCCAACAATACGATATCAAATAACTTTCAATTCTAGTTTTAAGAATTCAAGCTTCAGATTTAATTAGAAAAATTGGAAGAAAATTTTGGGAGAAGAAATCAATTAATATTTGGTTGTCTTGAGAAAAGGAAGTCGTTTGATTTCTTGCTGACAAATGGAGGTCGTTACGTACCTCAGTCGTGAGGGTATAAGATAAAATCTGTTTTCGCATTTTCACAAAATATTTATATTTTCGCATTAACCTACTTGTGTGTGTGTGTGTGTGTGTGTGTGTATATATATATATATATATATATATATATATATATATATATATATATGGTCCGTTTCCAGTGAATACCCAAAAAATTGTGATGACTGTGATGACAATTCTCAACCATCCATTTCGTCAATGGCACAAACGTCAAACCTAAATATTTGGCCATGGTGCGTTTTCATGCAAGCCACGTCTGTGATAACTAATACGGACTCGAGGATTTAATCATGTGCGACGAACGTCCATAGAACGTCATTTAAGTGAGTTTTATTATTAATTTCGGTTTTTTTTTTATTTTTTAATTTTTTTTGTTAAAATAACTTCAAAAGAAAAAAATTTAAATAGATATATGCTCTGTTTTAACATTTTTTTTATTTGTTTCGTTTTCTTCTTAAAAAACTATTTTCTTTGTTTTTTTAATCTTTACGACATACTTGAAGGTACTAGTGTTTTTTATTTTTGTTTTTATTTTATTTATTTATTTTTTGTTTTTTTTAATTTTTTGATTTTTTAAACAAAATATCGGTTTAAGTTTTTTAATCTTGAACAATTATAAAATTTTAAATATGAATAATATTAAGGAACATAATATTTTCCGTTCATATTTTTTTTGAATCATTTTATTTTTATATCATAAAATTTTGAATCAAATTATTTTGAATCTTAGTATTTTGAATCAAATCATTTTTCGAATCATATGATTTGGGATCAATAATATATTTACTTAAATATAGTTTTTGTTCAAAAAAATTATGGATCATTATATATTTTGAGTCATAAAAGATATAATTAAGGATTTTAAAATATTTGAGTCTAAATATTTTTAGATCATAACAAATTAAATGTCATAAACAAGTTGAATCAAAAATCTTTTTTGAATCATAAATATTTTGAATCATCAAGTTTTGGATCATATTATGTTCAACATTTTTTATAAATTAATATATCATAAAATTAAAAATAAATGCTTCAAGAACTTATTTTTTGAAAAAAAAAATTTACAAAGTCACTGGTATATTTAGTAGAAATATCATTTAAATTTTTAAAAATTTTGGAAAAAAAATTTCTGGATTTTTTATAAAAAATATTTTTTTTCAAATTTTCATAATTGTACTTATTTTGTAGAGAATTAAATTTTAAGAAATTTAGTTTTTTAAGATATTTTTCAAAGAAAAAAACATGTGGCCAAAAAACGGGTAGAAAAAATTCACCAAATGAGGGTTTTATTTGTGGCAAAGAGAGAAAATTAGAGGGTGGTGGAAATCAACGTTATAGGATTTTTATCTTTTCTTTTATTTTCTTTTCTTTTTTTTTCCTATTTACTTTTACCCATTTAACCTCCAAAAAATTCATCTTTGCTGGAAAATCTCAACATCTCGCACGTAATTATAAAAACGACATATCATCTCGCTAGATATTGACGATAAATAAAATCAAATATCCACCTTTTAATTTTTCAATTTTGCAGCACAGATTTGTCCTCGTCGTCCTCACTTATTTTTTAGTCCTCACTCGATCCAACTTATATATATATATATATATATATATATATATATATATATATATATATATATATATATATATATATATATATATATATAGGGCTAGGTTCATTTGTTTCTCATATTTATTGTGTGCTAGAATACATCAATATAAATTTAGTTAAATTAAATAATTATTTAATTAAATAAAGATAAATATTAAATGATTTCCATAATTGTATATATATTAAATGATGTCCATAATTATAATTTTTTTATGGAAACTAATTAAATTCGTCATTAATGTCAGAAATAACATTCTTTCAGAATGAATTCGTATGTAGGTTTTTATATGAGTTTGTGTTTTGTTTATGGAACCACTCATTTAAAATACAACAAATTTGTATGGAATATAAAGAAAAAGAGTGTATTCTACTATAATACACTCTTATTCTTCTAGAATAAATTCTCATTCTACTATAATACACTTTTGTTCTTTATGTTCTATGCAACTTTGTTATATTTAAGTGAGTGTGTCGTTAAACAAAAACGAACTCATACATGAAAAACTATATGTGAATTATTTTAAAAGAATATTATTATTGTTATTAATGACAAATTTAATTAGTTTCTATAAAAGTGAATTATAATTATGGATATCATTTTATATACATATAATTATGGAAATCATTTACTAATATCTATCTTTATTTGATTACATAATTATTTAATTTTTACTAAATTTTTATTGGTGAATTCTAGCCCACAATAGATATCAGAAACATTTGAACCTACTTTTCTTTCTCTCTCTCTCTCTCTCTCTCTCTCTCTCTCTATATATATATATATATATATATATATATATATATATATATATATATATATCACGTTAATATAAACATATATTATGTTTGAAGGATTATTATTCAATTATTTGTAATTGTCTTAATCGAGGACTATACGTGTGTGTGTATACATATATATATATATATATATATATATATATATATATATATATATATATATATACTATTAATTTTGGGGGATCTTATGTACAGTAATCTTTTCCTACTTTATAATTCAACACACTACTTTTAGGCGTTGTCAGCTTTCGTTCCTTTAACTTGTCTGGTGAACACTATCCATCTTCTCATACCTTTGGACACACGATTTTATATGTTGCTTCACCGTCTTTATGCTCCAATGGATTTCTTCCACAACATCTACATGACTACATACCATCTTTTACATAGGTCAGTGAACCTTTGTTGGCATTGATTTCCATCTATTCATCTTTTTTGCTTTCTCTGGTTACCCTTCCGCTCAACCTTTTCCCTCTATATTTTACCCCTATCATTTTCATTCTGTTTGGAAGCTTTCCCTTGCATCTATTTTCTTGTTTTACTTTTTAAGGTTTGTTGTTTCTATATAACTCTATTTAGGTTTTTAATATTTTTCTGGTTTCCTTTAAATTTTTTGCTTTTTCGTTGTTTGTTTATGTGATAAAGAGATTTTAGAACGGATGGTTGTGTTTGTCTTTTTTTTTCTGCTTCCAGATCGAGGCTGACAAAGGAGGCAACTGAGCTTTAGTGGAATATGACAACGGCGGAGAGGTGGTGGTTTTGATTTCATTTACCCATGTAATAACCTTCTTTTCCTTTATCTGCCATTTTATATATGTGTCCAATTGGGTTATATTGGATTTTGATTAATTTATCTGAAATTTACAGTGAATTAAGTTTGGGAATGAATAGAAAACACCATAAATTGTTTGATTCCTTATTCCTTCTCTCAATTTCACACCTCGACTCTTCTTTTGCAATGGTCTACAGTCAGTATTATGTTTGATTTTTTAGATTTGCATGTTTTGGTTGTAGATCACTTCTACTGCTACTCATTTTAAACATATCTATTTTTTATTACATGAGGTCGTTTGATGAATGAAGATTCAAATAGGATATAAGTTTAAAACCATACAACCTCAGTTTGATTCTTTTTTCGCATTTCATCTTTTGTTGCTCACATTCAATTTAATTGAAGAGTTGTACTCTACATTTTAATGATGTAAATTTATGTTTTTGGTTAGGGTAAAATGATGTATAACATGAGTTTCATTACATTTTTGCTACAAGTTTTATGGTGTGTGTTGTGTAATATCAGCTTCCAGTTGTTACTCCTTCTACCCTTTTTCTCTCTCAATGCTAACTTGACTGTAAAATGCTTACTTTTGGCAGGATGTTATACAACTATGGGTGGGGACTTAACAATGTTCAGCATAAGTAATGACAATATCTCTTCTATATTGTTCATTGTTGGTTCCTTAATTATTATTATTGTTAGGTAATATAGAAAGTGATAAATGGATTTTCATGACTTTTACTTTTTTTTTTGAGTTACATGCTTACAATCTATCAACCAAGATTTTCATCATCCAAAGCTTAGATAAGTGTTTTAATTTATTATTATAAACAAAACCAACAAAAGTATCTTATTATATCTATCGTCAAGGATGAGGCATTAAAATTAACTAAAATTTAGTTTTTTCTACAATATGTTAGTTAAGCCAAAGAAAAAAAAAAATAGGATCGTTATCAATCATTACTCCTCCGTCTTGGAATTGACATCAACCTGTTGCACTTAAATAAGTGTTTAGGTCATGTCTGAAGCTTAGATAAGGGTTTAATTTATAAAACACACCTCTAACTCCATAAAGATACGAAACCTCCTCTTCCTCCAAAAGAAACATAGCTTCCTCTAAGATCTAAGGTACATCTACGAAGTTTGTAACGTACTTCATAAATAAAAAGGAGATCGAAATGGTCAAAAAAATCAAAATTGTCGAAATTGACAAACATGGACAAATGACAAACAATTATGCTTTGAGAGCATACAACCATATTTATTTACATTTGAGAAGTTCATAAAGAAAAAAGATGTCAAGAAGGTCAAAATGACATATTTTGATTTTCTTGAATTTGAAATGTCTGAGGCTTTTCAAAAGGTGATTGAGGTATGTGACTTGTTGATACGATTTCCTGTTTATTTCTTCTGTTGTGATGATTTTATTTTTGTGAAATTTGACATTTTTATTTTGATATGTAGAATTCACTGGTCCCAGTCGGTAGACTCAAACTTGTTAAAGCAAAGCATTCCACAAATTCTTGAGGTATTTTAGATAAATTGGTATATTGAAATATTCTTTCCCATGTATCAGTTCTATAGGAGTAGTGGTTTGTGGTTTTTTTAGGAATGAAATCTATCATATTCGTACAATTTGGAATCTAAATGACTCATAATCCGAATGAGACTTATGGTTCGCAGAAAATGCAAATAAAAATAATTTTAATAATATTCGATACTTTTTTGTAAATATAAAGATCTATAGTCGGTTTTTTTACTAAGTGTATAATAAGAATAGCTTGGTTTTGTAACAAAAAAATGTAATTGCAATTTTTTATTTTTTTTCCAACACACATCACTAAGAATGCGCATTTTATGGAAGGAATGTAGAATGGCAAAAGTGTTGGAAACTAAATGAAGCATAATACATCATACTTGAATTCTATTATAAAAATTGGATAATTTTTAAATTTTATCTATATTTTTATGTTTTCAGTTCATTTTTGACATATATAATTGAGCTTCTACTTTTTTTGGTAAGTATATGATGAGGGTAATTTTTGTTTTTTTAATAAAACTGAAGGAAAAAAACGAATTGAATTCCTCCCTAAACTGCATAGGAATGATGAAATCCATCAAACATGACATTCTATGGAAGGAATGTAGAATGTCACTTCTTGCACTTTATTTTAACAGTATGTTATAGTTGTTTAATTTTTTTCTCATTACGACATTGTACTTACAAAATCTACCCAATGATGGCATTGTTTATTCAATATGTTCTCCGAACTAAACATTGTATTTTAATTTTTTTCTTTCTTATACTTAAAAAATCTAGTCAATGATACCTTTGTACTTTCAAGATGTTTTATTATCAAAGTACTCTTAGGTTTCAAAAACTACTAATGTATCACGTTGTTGTGAAGTGAAAATGTCTTGGTCTTTGAATGAAATTTATATAAGTAGTTAGTTTTTTCAAAGTACAAAGATGTAATAGGACAAAATAAAAATATGATGTTATAAATAACAAATGCTACCCTCGTCCTATATTTATTGTCCACTTTTGACTTTTAAAGTTTTTATTCTTTAACTTTAACCATAAATATTTGTATTTGTGTTACTTGGTGGAACTTATAACAATAAAAAGACATTTAAAATTCATTCATATATTTTGCATCAAGTATTATATAACAAAAACAAAAAAAATATATTAAGGTCAAAATTGAAGAACAAAGACTTTAAAAGTTAAAAGTGGACAATAAATATGGGATAAATGAATATTATTTTTTATCATAATCTTTTGTGGTTTTACAAGATATAGAAGCCAGATTTTGGTATATTAATCTTTCAATTATGTTTTGATGTTTCTCATCAGTCGGAGAGTGCAAGGCACAAGCTGAGAAAACAACAAAAGAATGAGCCATAGATGTGATTAAGACGTATGTATTCTGGAATGGTCGTGGACCCTCACCAGGCAACTTTTGTGTCTTATTTGTGTTGTCTTGATAAATGATGTTTAAAAATATTTTAGAAAAAACACTTTAACAATAAAACAAAGCAATTTTGGTTCCACGTGTGAACTCACACCAGAGTTCTTAAAAAGATATGCACATCAAATACACTCAGTTTTGAGTTTCGAATTTGATGCGATAATTACAATATTAGTTTTTTTACAATGACCTTCTTAACCTGTGCGGAGCATGGGCCACATCACTAGTTTTAATTAAAATGGATAATTATAACTATTATCCCTAAAACGTCTACCCCGAAGTGACAAATGTAACATTTAGCGGGGTGGTGACTATCAATAAGTTAAAGTTGTGCATGGCTTCAAATGACTTTTCAGGTACTTGAAGAGAAGGCACAAGCTAGAGAGAGAAACAAGGGTTCCAGAGTTCCAATATGGATGACAACAGATTTGTTCATCGACCTCCAAGTGGGAGATTGTTAAGTTGTGGAGACTAATTCATCTTTAACTTTATAACAGCTAGGCATACCAAGCATAGGACAGATAATTCTATAACAGTTTCACCTTCATTTTTCGTCATGGGCCAATTTTTCATTAGAGTTTCAACATTGACAGTTTTAGGTTAAACAACTACTATTTATATTCTCTAAATTCCTGTATCATCAAAAATCCATTCGGTGGCAATAATAAACAAATAGTATTTATGTTCCTAATCGTATGAACTAGTATATTGATTGTATATTTATTTTTGTTTTATATTAATACGCTGTTTAACATTGAACAAAACTATATATATATATATATATATATATATATATATATATATATATATATATATATATATATATATATATATATATATATATATATATATATAATATTTTTGATTTAAAAACTAATAATACAATGTTAAAATAATAAGAAAAGCATAATGACTTTTAAGTCATTTACCTTTTGTGATACTTAATAATATGCGTTTTTCATACATAATAATGTAACTTCATTCCATTTTTATCATAATCACTGTATTTTGTGGTTTTGTGGAACCCATGAAGCAATCTAGACATCTAGGCCTTGACCAGATACATCAATCCATGAAGCCCAATCCAAAGTGACTCATTATCCCTAAAATCAAATTTAACGGCCTTCCTCACTACTGTGTATAAATCCATCCATGAGATATCATTCTCTTTCATTTCTTTTATATATGGCCTGCTTATTTAAATTGAATCCAAGTTTGATTTGATTTAGTTTTGCAAGAATTATGTTTATTACTAGGTGAATGCTTGCGTGTTGTACGAAAAACACCTATATAATTGAAGTCTTTACAAATATATAATTTTGTTAAATATAACAATAATATTGTTGTTAAATTTGATATTATAATTCGTATTCTAAATTGATATAATATATTGATTATTTTGGAATTATATATATATATATATATATATATATATATATATATATATATATATATATATATATATATATATATATATATATGGCCTGCTTATTTAAATTGAATCCAAGTTTGATTTGATTTAGTTTTGCAAGAATTATGTTTATTATTAGGTGAATGCTTGCGTGTTGCGCGAAAAACACCTATATAGTTGAAGTCTTTACAAATATATAATTTTGTTAAATATAACAATAATGTTGTTGTTAATTTTGATATTATAATTCGTATTCTAAATTGATATAATATATTGATTATTTTGGAATTATATATATATATATATATATATATATATATATATATATATATATATATATATATATATATATATATATATGTATATATATATACACATCTATTTTAACTACATTATCTCAATAGTTTGAATGACATCTATCCCCAAATTACACGTGAATAAAATTAAGTATAATATATGGTTTAATATTATTTGTAGTTGTTATTATTGTTAACTAATTTTTAAAAATTTATTTGCTTAATGTTTTAATTTCTATCATTATAATTATTTAAAACACCAAACATTGTTTTCTGATTTTAAATGTAACAATGATTATATATAGTTATTTTAAACTATTGTTACTGTAAGTTATTTTAAGCTACTTATTTAAAAATTTTTAACAATTATAAAAATATCTTTAGGAAAGATTTTAGTTAAATTGATATTACAGTTCAATTTTTGCATTTATCACTACAATTTATCACTTTTAACTATTTATAAAATATTCTTTGGTTTTTTTTAAGTGGAAATGAAATTTATATTTAGTTTGACACTGTAATATTATAATTAAATTAACAATTTACGTATTTTTGTCCAAACTGTTCAAAAAATGTAACTTGAAATTGATGATACTTTACATACAACAACGTTTTAAATCTAATAAATTAAGTATAACATGTTAAAAGTTAAAGACATAACTTTATAAGTAGAAGTAAATATATTATTTTAAAATTGAAACTTAGGGGTCGTTTGATAATTGTTAACTGAGTTAGAGCTGACTGAGTTAGAAGTTGACTGGGATAGAAGTTCTGACCGAGTTAACTTCTGACTGAAATTTGTTGTTTGATTTTTCATCTGACCGACTGTGCAAAATAACTATAGATATTTTTTATAATAATTTTTTTATTATTTACCAATTTATATTTTGAAAGAAGGCATAGACCACTTATAGAATTGAATGCCATTTTTTCTTATTTCTAGATACATAATCTCATATTCATATTTAAAAAAAAACTACTGCAGAACTTCACTTCCATTTCTGGGACGAGATTCATCTAAACATTAGAAGCAAAACCCCAAATTGCCAACACGGTAGCAATCACCATTCATCTTTTCCTATATATATATATATATATATATATATATATATATATATATATATATATATATATATATATATATATATATATATATATATATATATATAATTGCCATTATCGGCATACCAAAAGTACTCAATACATATAGATTACATTAAAGAAACTTTGGCACCTCAAAAATCAACCTAACTATACCAATATGCACAAGTTGCAATGTCACCGCTATACAAATCATAATAATCAGGTATGCCATGTTCCCCTATTGAAAAAACTCATCATTTCTCCCTGTAAATTGTTCCATTGACCGTTAATGAAAAGTGTTACAATGGTAACAATCGACACCGTTAACGAGCGATATAGACTATCATATTCAACAATCAACACCACAGTGAACATTTCCCTTTTTGGCACATTCTGAAATGATAAATGGGATTCCTATTCAGTTCTCACTTCAGGTTGTTCTTGTTGCAATCAATATACAAACTTTAAAAGTTGCATAAATACACAGAGATCATATGCTCTCACTTGGCTATAATCTAAAGGATTTCGACATTCGTTCATGTTTTTTCTAAGGTTTCAATTTCAAACTCTAAGAATTAATTGAGCAAAGTAATTGAAATAAAAAAAAATTAAATCACATGTTAATAAAAGAAGATGTCCTTTCATAGTTAACTGTCAACAGGAAGACAAGGTGACCTGAAGCAACGATGATACAAAATGAACAAGCTGAGAAAGATGTGGTTCTACTTTGCCATACGAATCAAGGATGTTCTCTTTTTATTATTTTCAATACATAATAAGGATAATTCATGGCTCGATCGTACCCAGCTTTCAAAATCGATTTAATGGCTTTATTTCGAAATCGATTAAAGAGGAAGGACCAGTTGTAGTGGAAGGAGAATCCGTGCGTGGATTGAAGGAGAATGAGAAGTCACGTCCAGGGGCAAGGAGAGGAGAAGGACAAATATGTGAAATTTGTGCAAAGGACCAAGTTAGGAAGCTTTTCTTGGAGGACCGAATCAGAGGATCTGGACCGAATCTGATGTGCAAAAAACCCTAATCAAACAAGTTGTCTTTGTTCAACCCGGATCGAGTCAGAAAAATGTTGTGACTGGACTGAGTCAGATCGACATCAAACAGGCGCTTAGTTTATTTATGATTACACTTTATGTTTGATATTTATTTAATCTTATTAACCAACTTATAATCATTATTAGAAAATGCACTATAATTTATCACTTTTAATTATTTACAAAATATTTTTTGGGTTGTTTAAGGCAAACTAAAATTCATATTTAAGTTAACCGTGTAATATTATATTTAAATTACTAATTTAAGTATTTTATACAAATTGTCCCAAAATTTTATCTTTAAAATGATAATGGTTTACATCCAACAATATATTAACACTAATAAATTAAGTATAATATGTTAAAAGTTAAAAAATATAACTTTATAAGTAGAAGTAAAAATATTATTTTAATATTGAAATTTAGTTTATATATGATTACACTTTAGGTTTGATATTTATTTAACCTTATTAACCAATTATTATTATTATTAGAAAGAAATTGAAAATTCATGGGAGTTTCAAATGAATGTGGTGAAAGGAAAAATACATGGGAGTTTCAAATGCATGAGGTTCAAGGAAAAATGCTAGCTTTATAAGTGTAACATCCGGATTCCCAGGTATATTATTTTATTTAATTATTTTGGAGTTTGTGGAGGAACTCGGCGAGTTGGAGCCAAGACTCGCCGATTAGGGTCGCGGATGTTTATCCGGGTTCACGTCCGGACTCGGCGAGTCCATGCTGTTTAATGAAACCCTAATCCCCCGGGTTTGGAGCCTATTGAAGGGCACTTATAGCCTCCCATTGCGGCTACCAGTCCCTTGAGAGAACCCTAAGTGAGCCAAATCGTTGTGAGGAAGAAGAAGTCACTTTTGATCCTTGTACCTTTGGTTTAGCAAGAAGGAGGTGACCAAGAGCAAAGAGGAGGTGTGGTTCTAGCAGTTCCAGAGTTCAGAGACTTCATTTTGAGGTAATAGTTCGAACCTCCTTCAGTTTTGGTGTTGATCATTAGAGTTAGGGTTTTCTAACCCCTTTGGAGAGTGATTATGTGGAGCAAATGGTCCCTCTTCGATTTTGTGCCTTGGATCTGGACTCAAAGAGGTCCAGAGACCTTAACCCTTGGAGCTTTATGGATCAGTTTGGGGTTATTGGACTTAGGTTACCATTTTTGGGACTAAATCTCCTTTTGATGCCTTGTTGTTGTTATACAAGCATCAAGTTTCGGACTTCACGTGACATTCATGCTTAGGGAGGCCAGATCTATGGTTTAGGGAATCAGATCTGACCTCAGGAGGTCAGTATAGTTTGTGCATGGCATGAACTCGCCGAGTTGTTCTTGAGACTCGACGAGTAGGGTTAGGGTTTCACGTAAATTGCTCAGTGAGTAGACTTGCCGAGTTGGGGGACGACTCAGTGAGCCAGAAGGGGGTTAGAGGACTGGAGTTCAAGGTGGTACTCGCCGAGTTGTTCTTGAGACTCAGCGAGTTGAGTCGGGGTGGCCCCGCGATTCATGCCTCGTATAACTCGTCGAGCATAGGGAGGGACTCGGCGTGCCAAGCGGGACAAAGTGTTAGAGAACATGTGTGAACTCGCCGAGTCACCAGAGTACACTCGGCGAGTAGGGTCAAAGTGTGACCGTTGACTTTTGTTGACTTTTAGGGTTTGGTCAACAATGGAGTACTTGTGTCAAGAGGGGGGTAAAATAGTCTTTTACCCTTCTGAGGGTGCCAATGGCAGGTTGAGTCTAGTCTCGAGAGTTATATTTATAAGAGTATTTACTTTATGTGAATAGGCGGAGGCTAGGCAATATTTCTACCGAGTCAGAGATTTACCGAGACGCCTGAGGTGAGTCTTCTCACTATACTTTACCTAGTGTGATAACAGAGTTGTGTGACAGAGTATTCTAGAGTTATATGTCAGTTTGTTTGTATGATACTACGTGTTGTGATTTATTGCGATATGTGATTGCATGATTCAGAGTTTACAGAGTTATGACCAGTGGGTCCACAGAGTTATGGGACCAAGAGGGTCCCACAGAGATATTCGACCAGAGGGTCAACAGAGTTATAGCCTTGAGTGGCTGATATGTGTTTCTGTGGTATTTTGGGGAACTCACTAAGCTTATGCTTACAGTGTTACGTGTTATGTGTTTCAGGTACCAGTGATGACCGCGGGAAGGCGTCGGCTTGATTTGTACACGCACATGGGATTTTATTTATTTCGATCTTGGGAGATGTTTTGTGAAACAAAGACATGATACTATTGTTGGATTAATGTCTAAGTCCATAACTATATTTGGTATGTACTTGACCCGACCCGGCATGGTCCATTTGGGTTGCACTTCACCGACACAATTTATATGGATAATCTTTTGAGAATAGTATGTTTATGATTAATATTAATATATTATAAGTTCTAATATATTAATATGGAATCATATTATTTAATTAGTATTGATCAAGAATTAATTTAGAATTAATTAAGTGATCAAAATGAACTAATTAAATATGGACTCTTGTATATATGGAATGGGCCAAGTTCATTTAGGTTGGGCTAAGCTTTCATGGATAGTCCATGGAGTGTTTAACCCATGGATCATATGAAATGAAAGGTCATGGGTTTAACCCTAATCCTCCATACTATATAAAGATGTCTTTGGTTGGTGAAATGGGCACTAGTGTGGATACACTAAAGAAGGGCTAGCCAATTTCACTAGAGAGAACCAAGTAATCATATTCTCTAAAGTATTCCAAGGTGTCTTGGTGATTTGTGATTCCACTTGAGGCTTCCACACTATTGGGGCTAAGCTCTTAAAGCTTGAAGACATCAAGCTACATCAAGAGGTATGTATTCTATCTTGTTACATTCATAGTTTTTGTATGCTAGATTAGGATAATACCTTGGATGTTCTTATTTGCATGTATAATAGAGAAAACATAGATCCAAGGTATTTAGGGTTGCATGTACACTTAGGAGTGTTAGAATGCTCAAAACCCAACAGTGGTATCAGAGCCTAGGCTTGTTTTCTTGTTATACCTGCAATAGAAGCTGAAAAAACGAATTTGGTGCTGTCTGATCATCAGACTCGGCGAGTCCATTAGAGGACTCGGCGAGTCCATGCCTAAAATGTGATCAATTCGATCCAACTCGCCGAGTTGGTTCATGCACTCGACGAGTTGGACCCCCAGACAGCATATTTTCGAGTTTTTTTGGCTAGAAATGGACTAGGAACATTACCCTAAGTTGTTTTTGAACTTATAAACGTGATTTTGATGTGGTAATGTTCATGCTAATCCATTTTCAAAGATAATTGTCAATAGATTCATGTTTTGTATTAGTTTAAGGTTTAGACTAATTACATGAAAAAGTTTGATTTGAATTATCTTGTTCTTATGAGTTGCTTAGATTAATAGGAAAGTTATGTGAAATTATTGTTTTCAATCCAAATTAATCTAAGAGTTGATTCTAAAATGTGTTTGTGTAACTTGTCCTCAATTTATATGAAAAGTCACATTAAAGACTCATAAAACTCATAAAAGTTGGCAATGGTTACAAAATGAAGAGTCTTGTGTCATTGAATAATTTTTATGACTCCATAACTTGTCCTCAAGTTATGGAAGTTCAAGAGTCACTTCATTAAAGAAAAATATGTAACCATAATTAAATCCATAAGTTATAAAATAAAGAAAAAGTTAGTTCTTTTATTAGTTTAAAGTCTTCCATAACTTGTCCTCAAGTTATGGAACTTGAAGAGTTTTTGGATTAAAACTACTTTAAACACATAAGTTATGGAATTAATTAGTTTTGAATAGTTTCAAAACTTGCCCTCAAGTTTTGGAATTTGAAAAGTTTTCCTTATGAATACTTTAATTCCAAGTTAGCCCTTAGAATTTTAAAAGTTAAAATTCAACCCTTATACTTTATAATATTATAAGTTAATAATATATATATGTATAAGAGTAAAGTCAGTCTTACCGCTAGTACGCCTTATTCACGAAGCCGGTCTATAAGGTGGGTATAAGGTTGTTGCCTATAAAATGGCAACTTAATGGGTGTCCACTCTCACCCACCGCTTGCTTGACCGGTGGAGGGTCGTTAGCCGAACGGGTTTGACAGGACTATAATTCTCCCTTCATTAAAAGTATTAATGATAAATACTAAGTAACTAAACTCTTAATAATACCCAATCTTAGTTACTTAGGAAAAATGTGAATAAGGTGCTAACCCATGAAATTACACTTTACACTTTGTCTAAGTCGTTAGTGGAGCGTGTGTGGTTAACCGGCACACTAACTTGGACTTAACAAGGTAGGTAAAGGGTGACTTAATATTTATCATAGTATCGATGGAGCGTGTGTGGTTAACTGGCACATTGATTGAGGGGTAATTTATTAAGGGTACCAAGTGATTTGCATGGTTACTTCACACCTTGTTTTGTGATCCTTGGCATCCCAGTCACAAAACCTGAAGGGCACACTCGAGATTGAAACATGCCATTGAACAGTTCAATGAATCTCAAAGATCTAGGAGTTTCAAAACCAATTAAAACCTAATAATACATTTCGTTTATCTTGGTGGAAATTGGTGAATCGTCATTCACCTACCTTTAAATATTTTATAGCTTGGATTACGGCATACCTCTTCTAAGTTATAAAATAGTTTGTTGGGTCCTAGCCTTAATATTTCATATTGGGTGTCATATTAAGGACTTTAAATCAACTATCTTGAATATCTCCCAAAAGTTGTCTGGTTTAGGCACCTATGATCTTCCCAAATCTTTTGAAACAAGGTTTCCTAATGAAGATGATGTCCCATGGATATCATACTTCTTTCTCCTCCTCCAATTATTCTCCCTAACCCACAAGTTCTTGAAAAGTTTAAGGTCACTCAAGCCCTATTGGCAAGGCAAGGTCTAGGTGTGATCATATCTTGGAGATGTAGTCACATATTGACAAGCCGGGAGAGTTGGGTGTCAAAGTCTTGAGAAAGTTGGTGGTTCAACTACTTTCTAAGTCATATAGTGAGTTCTTTTGGAACACCTATGAAACAGACTATGACAAGACCCTTAATGATCTTATCTATTTGCTAAGATCAACTTCCTAAAACTTTATGGACATTGACAATGATGACATTGGATATCTAGTAAAGCTCTCTCTTCCCAGTGGAAAGGGATCGGCCATAGTCAACTCGGTTGACCAAATGGTAAAGAGAAAAGCTAAGTCTGTGATAGTCTCGTGTACCATTATCAAAGGGTCCATATGTTTATATTGCCAAAGGAAGGGGCATTGGTTGCGAAGCTGCCAAATTTACCTAAGGATGTTAAAGTCAATAAGTTTGACTCTACTTCAGGTAAATTCCACTATCTAACTCTATTAAGTTTCTATTCTGAGATTCTTGATACATGATGTGACTGGGTCACATGGTGATGTTTTAAGAATCAAAGAAAAGTGAAGAAACTTAAAGAAGGAATATGCTGAATCTGATCGCATAGATGGATTTCTATCCCATAGTTTGAAGATCGGATTCTTGAGCTACTTCTCAGGAGTTATGAGATATTGCTTAGGAATAGATAACAACAAGTTTTCATATGAATTGTAAGGACAAGTTTTTTCCGCAAAGTTTTAAAATAAAAGGAAATTTTTGATTTTATTTATTTTAAAATATCCTTACAATGGCATTTGAGGAAAAATTGTTGCTTATGTGATTCCATTAAGAGCAAGAGTGGAAATATGAAGTTGATTCTTTCATTTGTGGTAATGTCTATATTTACCAAATAAGGAAAGATTCTCATCACCCAAGTTTCATTTGGACCGGAACTTGGAATCATGCAAGTTGTATAGCATGATGAATGAGAACTTTCAAGTATTGGAAAATTAAGACTAATTACTCGGTCACATGGATGTGTGAGTCAAGTAATGGACTAAGGGATCGAGTACATAGTCTTGTGCACTGGTCAAGTCCACCACAAAAGATTGATAAGACTATTCGTCATAGTTTACTAAAGCTCAGTAAATATGATTATACTTACAAGCTTAAGTGTAACTCTAAGACATTGGAAAAGGTTCCAATGTATGACAGAGCGAATAAGAAGAATCAAATTAGGCAGAAGGATAAAAGTTTCTCAAATTTGAAAAGATGGGAGAGTACTTTAGTATCAGTTTTTGTGATCATCTTAATGATTAAGAAACCATAGCACAATTAGTTCTCTAAGGAAGTCTTAGTGCATTCTTATGACTAAGAAGAGGGATCTTGAATTGTTGAAATGGTTAAATCAAGAAGATGAGTCATACTGCAAGTCTTAGAGTCATACTCCAAGATTGTAATTTGAGTGACATGTCTTAAAGAAGGTATAAAACACTTGTCAAATGTAAGAGTAAAAGTTTCCTACTCTTGTACATTTGAAATTGGCAAGCTGTGATGTTTTGGATAAAACAAAGACCAACTTAGGCCAATTGTGTGAAGTGTTTGTCTTGATTAGAATCCACACTGTCTCTTGGATGTTTGACAAGGGAGTCTTATAGATCAAGAGGACAGTGGGAGTCTTAAAGGTCTTGAAAGTCTCAAGAACTAATCAAGAATAAAACCTGAAGTTCTTCACTAGCACACGACTTGAGGTTTATAACCTATCGTGTTGACATATTTTGTGCCCATTCCAGTTAAAGTTGGTTTTGCATATGAGTTCTTAGAGTTCTCAATGTGTTGCACAAACAACTTGGAAGCAATGGCAGGCCCTTGAACTGCCAGGTGGCAAGAATTTAAGATTGAGTTCAGTCCATATGAGTTCGGATTTATCATTATCCTTGTCTTGTGACTATGATTTTGACAATTCACATGGATAAGAACACATACACCATTAAAAAATCTAAGTGTCATAAGGTTTCTCTCCGATTCATGAAAATGATGGTGAGGAAATACTTTCACTAAGTAGATTTTAGCTAGATAGCAATTGTGATATTTGCATTCTCAAAGTCGTTAGTGGAGCGTGTGTGGTTTACCGGCACACTAACCTGAACTTGTGAGAAGTGGCAAAAAGGTCTAACCATTATGATTACGGCATACCTCTTCATAATTGTTTAGACTCACAAGTGTGCTATCTAAGGGAAGGTGTATGATTTTGATAAAGTCTTATCAACACAATCTAGTATCAGAAATCTGAACTTTGGTAAGAAAGTTAATGAAGTATTGATTTCTAGAAGTCCAGCTGATTTCTGGGTACATGTCAAAGCTAGTGGGAGCATAAGTGTTATGCTAATAATCATCATGTTAGTGGGAGCATGATAATTATGATAAGTATTGCAAGTTAGCAATGTTAATTATAGAAAAACAAAAGTTTCAATTAGGAAAGAGTTGTTTTGCTATAATTAAGGGAGAGGAAATTATACTTCATCTCAAATCTATAAGCTTAGATCGTGAGGTTTTAATCATTTAGTCAAGGATATATATGAATTTCATGTTGGAATGGCTCAACATAAGGAAATTCTGTATACGGGTCCATTATTTGCGTTCTAAAATTCGATTGTGATTACGGCATCCTTTTTCATAATCTGAATTATGAGAACTTGGCAAATTGAAATGGTAATAGTATAGCAAAAGACTGGTTTAGTCTTTATGTGAGACATCATGAATCGTGTCCCATATGCTTCGGATATAGGATCGATTACATGTGCTATATTCATCCTTTCTAAAATTTTCCAAATGCCTGGGGCATTAAGGAGGGAAAAGGTTTAGAACTGGATATGACTAAAAGGATTAAACAATTGTCGAGAACAATCTAAGGTTTACCAAAGATTGGTTGCTCAAGGACAGTTGGAAGTATAGTGATAATTCTGGAAGGACCATATTGACATAATCTGTAAGGAGGCAACTCTTGTTCAGAAGTGATAGTCAAAATGGAATCTGGAAATTTTCAAAGTTAGAATTTTCAATCTGTGTAAGATTAAGGAAACTTAATGCAAGAAGGATGTTTCCAAGGAGTTGATCTCCTTTGGAATACTCTGTAATGATTGTTGCCAAGTCTTTGTGAGTTTGTGCATAATCGTTACAAGAGTATCAATGCATATAAGTTTAGAATCTAACAGATTTCAGTAAATGACATGAATTTGGAATTCTTGCATTTGCAGTAAGGATTTGGGAGTGTGAAAAGAGAATCATTGAAGCTATGTTCAATTGATCTAGTTCACAAAGTAAAGATCATAGACAAACATAGTATGCATACTTGGTGTGTGGCATGACTAGTGTTTAAGAAAACATAGTGTACATGCTTGGAGCATGGGACAACTATTGTTTTAAATTCAAGAATAAAGTTGATAGCTGAAACAGTATACAATGAATAATGTGTAATCATATGGTGATAAATAAAAGGTGTTTTATTTATGTTCAAAGGGTTGATACCATATTGGATTCAATTATTATTGTGTTTCATTTTGCATGTTTTGACTTCCCGAATAAACTGGATTATTCTTCCGGAATGACTAAGTTATTCAAACCATCCACAGTCGGTCATATGTTGGAAGTAGATATGAATTAAGACTGTCATGGGTTGGCTTGTAGAGGTCTAAGGTGTTGGACAAAGGGCTACAACACTCATGAGTGCTCATAAGTTCTGAGTATTGGATTCAACCCGCGCTCATTGGAATCACTTCATGGATTTTATCACGAGTGATCATGAGACGATAATATCTTATATTCTTCAAACCTAGAGATATGAGTTGTTACTATGAGTTGATAGTACATTGATTGCACGAATACGCATACAGTAACTCAGTGTTATAAAACGTGCCTTTGTGTATGATTCAACAAGTAGTAGAACAAGCCATATGATTCGAAGTTTATCCGTTCCTTTTACCTTCGGGATAAAAGCGATATCGGTGGGCCCCTCGATCATTTGATGATAACAAATGGAAGTGCTCGGCCGGGCCAGGACTGATTTGATTTGTTCAATTAGTCAGTCGTCATAAATTGAAAATCGGGAAACAACAAATGGACAGAGAGAATGATTATAATCCATGTCTCAGTCCATACGATATCTTGAATGGAGGAATATATGATCCCTTATCTAATGGACAAGTTCGTTGACAAGATCAGAGTTCGACAGCGGCTTTAAGAGCTACGATTGCCAGTTAGGTTTGAAGTCATACGCAATAATAGTTTTAGACTTATCCAAGTGGGAGACTGTTGGATTAATGTCTAAGTCCATAACTATATTTGGTATGTACTTGACCCGACCTGGCATGGTCCATTTGGGTTGCACTTCACCGACACAATTTATATGGATAATCTTTTGAGAATAGTATGTTTATGATTAATATTAATATATTATAAGTTCTAATATATTAATATGGAATCATATTATTTAATTAGTATTGATCAAGAATTAATTTAGAATTAATTAAGTGATCAAAATGAACTAATTAAATATGGACTCTTGTATATATGGAATGGGCCAAGTTCATTTAGGTTGGGCTAAGCTTTCATGGATAGTCCATGGAGTGTTTAACCCATGGATCATATGAAATGAAAGGTCATGGGTTTAACCCTAATCCTCCATACTATATAAAGATGTCTTTGGTTGGTGAAATGGGCACTAGTGTGGATACACTAAAGAAGGGCTAGCCAATTTCACTAGAGAGAACCAAGTAATCATATTCTCTAAAGTATTCCAAGGTGTCTTGGTGATTTGTGATTCCACTTGAGGCTTCCACACTATTGGGGCTAAGCTCTTAAAGCTTGAAGACATCAAGCTACATCAAGAGGTATGTATTCTATCTTGTTACATTCATAGTTTTTGTATGCTAGATTAGGATAATACCTTGGATGTTCTTATTTGCATGTATAATAGAGAAAACATAGATCCAAGGTATTTAGGGTTGCATGTACACTTAGGAGTGTTAGAATGATCAAAACCCAACAACTATGACATTTTATGAATGAATGAGTTTGTAGAAATGTGTTTGAAAATGCGAAATATTGTTTTAAATTTTTACGGTGTTACAAGTTGGTATCAGAGCCTAGGTTTTAGGGATTCGGGTGCACCTTCGGGCGTATCTAAACTCAAATTGAGGATTTGAGGAAATTTCGATAATAAAATAAGTTTTCAAAAGAAGAACTTTCGAGACAAACAGAGCAGAGTCGTGTGTATGAACAGCCAGCGCCCGAACGGTGATTTCCCAAAATACCATTACAATAAGTGTTATGAGATATGATATGACATGTTATATGATGAGCTATGCTATGCATGCTAGAGTAGACTATACGTATTTTTATTAGGACTAGAGTGGCCTGATATGTGATGCCTGAGTCTAGGAGTCTCGCTGCTAGGGATACTTCAGAGTGTTTAGGTAGCAGCAAGGAGATCATGAGAGATCTGCTAGCGAGTATCATATGATTAGAGAGAGTAGAGTACTTGGGATTTGGGACTCTGGGAAGAGGACTTGGGGTGAACGCTGATGCGATGTGAACGGTAGTATTGGGCCCGTACTACTGAATACACCGGGTCAGTGCACAGCTCAAGTAAGAATCCTTGGAGTACCAAGGGACAAGTAGGGTGGAGTATTCGAGTGTGAGCATACTCGAGTGAGTCCCTGATATTTATTCTTGTGTTGTATTTCAGAGAGAGAGATCATGGTTGGGACACGCCACACACCAGGGGGCAGCGGTACGAGTGATGAGGAGATCCGTAGGATCATCTAGGAGGAGGTGGTTGCGGCCATCAGGGAAGAGATACCAGAGATGTTCGGGTCTATCAAGACCATGCTAATAGAGACATTTGATGAGAAGTACGCTTCTATTTCTGAGGCTGTTGTTGCTGCGGCCACTGCAGCTATAGCTGCGACTAGGCCGCAGGGTGGTGATGCGTTGCTGTTCCGAGAGTTCAGCAACACAAAACCACTAGAGTTTGACGGGACCCAAGATCTGATTGCGGCGATGAGGTGGATTTCAGACATAGAGGGGTGTTTCATTACTTGCTCATCTCCAGAGCATTTGAGAGTTCGGTTCGCGCTGAACCAGCTTCGCTTGGGAGCGAAGGATTGGTGGAAGTTTGTGACGGCACACTATACGCCTGCTGAGCTTGCTGTAGTGACCTGGGAGAGGTTCACTGCTATGTTCCGAGATGAGTACGTTCCCTAGGTGGAGAAGGAGCGTTTGGCCCAGGAGTTTCTGACCCTCAAGCAGCGTACTGAGTCTGTTACAGTGATTACGAGGATGTTTCATGAGCGGGCAATGTTCTACCCAGAGCACGTGTCCTCTGAGCAAGCACGTATGAGCCGATATCTGAGCATTTTGAGGAAGGACATACGAGAGTTCGTGGTGAAATCGACGTACCGGACATTTGCCGAGCTTCAGGCAAATGCCCGGAAGAGGAAGATAGAGCTGGGGACCCAGGCTTGGGAAGAGGCTGAGTCTCAGGGGAGGGATCGGCGACCGGTGCAGTCTCAGCCGGTAGCCAAGCGGGGCAAGCCCGCTGATTCGAGGCCAGGGAGTAAGAGGGGTCGCACTTGTGGCAAGTGCGGCAAGAGCCACGATGGGGTGTGCAGAGCAGGGTCTTGCTACAAATGTGGCAAGGAGGGGCATATGGCCAAGGATTTCCCCAAGGGGTTTGCAGTATGTTTTCACTGGAACCAGACCGGACACCGGAAGGCAGAGTGTCCACAGCTGCGGGGATCAGCACAAGGAGCATCTCAGGGATCTGCTGTGACATCCCCAATTTCACAGCCAGAAAAGACCGATTTTTTTATGCTTGTTTTTAAAATCATAGTAATCTTTTAAAGAAAACAGTTGCGGAATTTGTTCCCAAAATATGATAAAGATTAATCAAAGCATTTCTTTAAAGAAATGTATTTTTATTATATAACAAAATCTCGGGATGTCATGTTCCGATACAGACACATAAGCATAAACAGAACTTACATTATTTACACTAAAGATTTTACATCTCCTTTGATCTCTCCGTGAAATATATCTTCGTATCGATACCTGTGATACAAAGAAAACTGAGTAGGTCAGGCTTGGGAGCCTGGTGAGCATATAGGGTTTTCATTCCACAATGTTATATCATATAAATATATATAGAACATCCAAAATTATATAATTTCACCATATAAAAGCAACTCTTATCCCACCCCATCGATCCTCACAACGACACGATCTAAACTCTCGTATCTAAACTTTTCCTCTTTATCTGATCCCTACTCACATATCTAAACTAATCTCTCCACCTGATCCATACTCTCGGACCAAAAACTAACCTCTTGGTCTAATCCATACTCCTGGATCTAAACTAATCTCTTGGTCTGATCCAAACTCCCGGATCTAAAACTGTACCCAATCCATACTCCCGGACTAGAGACAATTAACTATGTCTTAATCCATACTCCCGGATTAATAACAAGTTTACCTATTGGTCTGATCCATACTCCCGGATCTAAAACTGTGCCCAATCCATACTCTCGGACTAGGGACAATTAACTATGTCTTAATCCATACTCCCGGATTAATAACAAGTTTACCTATTGGTCTGATCCATACTCCCGGATCTAAAACTGTGCCAAATCCATACTCCCGGACTAGGGACAATTAACTATGTCTTAATCCATACTCCCGGATTAATAACAAGTTTACCTATGGTCTGATCCATACTCCCGGATCCAAAACTGTGCCCAATCCATACTCCCGGACTAGGGACAATTTATACCTAAATCCTGCTCTGATCCATACTCCCGGATCTAAATTGTGCCTAATCCATACTCCCGGACTAGGGACAATTAACTATGTCTTAATCCATACTCCCGGATTAATAACAAGTTTATCTCTTTTCCTATTCCACATTCTCGGATCTAAATCCAATCTCTTGATCTAATCTATACTCACGGATCTAAAACTACCTGATCCATACTCACGGATCTAAAACAAACCTTTTAACCTGATCCATATTCACGGATCTAAAACTAACCTTTTCCCCTGATCCATACTCACGGATCTAAAACTACCTGATCCATACTCACGGATCTAAAACTAACCTTTTAACCTGATCCATACTCACGGATCTAAAACTAACCTTTTCCCATGATCCATACTCATGGATCTAAAACTACCTGATCCGTACTCACGGATCTAAAACTAACCTCCTGATCTGATCCATACTCCCGGATCAATAATTGTACCCATTCCATACTCCCGGAATAGGGACAGTTAACTATACCCTAATCCTGATCTGATCCATACTCACGGATCTCATCTACCCATGTCCTACCCAACATATTTGTAGTTACAAAATAAATATACATTTTAACTCATTAAAACCTATATAGTTCATGTATTCCACCAACATCTCAAATAAACAACAATATATAAACACATAGCACGTATTTCATAGCAAATACTTAATATTTATGTGTTAGAAGAAAGTGACCACACACTCACACATATAAACAACTATATATATATATATATATATATATATATATATATATATATATATACACACACACACATAGCACGTATTTTATAAAATACTTCATATCTATGTGTAAGACGAAAGTGACTATACACTCACACCAAACATATACTTAATACATTCAAACAATACTTGTATTATAATCGTGTTTATGAAAGGTAGTATACACTCACTTGATCAGAAGATGATCGGACAATATTATGGCTTGTAGAAATAGTATTCTTTGGTGAAACCGGGATCACTTCACACACCGGGTTTCTCGCGGGCAGAGCTTCTGCTCGGAAACTCTTTTCTTCTCGGGATCTTCGGTGCTTCGGGACTTGCTTCGGGTCTCGGGGTTGATATCGGGGCTTCGGGGGGTTAAAATAGGGCTTCGAGGGTGTATCGGGAGTGGGAGAGAAGGGATGGAGCAACCATAGTCGGCTGGCCCTTCAAATCTATTTATAGGGCAAATTTGGCCCTTGCCACGTCGTGGGATCCTTTTGCCACGTCGTGGGCTTGATCGTCACTGCATGCGTCATCCCAAGTTGCATTTGGGGGACTCCCGGAGCTGTCGGGAGACTTGCCACGTCGTGGCACTGCTTGCCACGTCGTGGTCTCTGACAGTTTTGTGGTTTCGCGCCCCAAACTTCAGAAACTCATAACTTTCGCATACGAACTCCGTTTTCGACGTTCTTTATATCGACGCGAAGGTGAGATTATGCTCTACAACTATCGTTTAGACTCCATTGGCTAATTTTGACTTTATTTTTAATATATAATAAGTATATTACTTATATATTATCTTTAGTCGGCCGGGACAGGAAAACTCCGTTATAAACTCATAACTCCTTCATCTGAACTCCGTTTTCGTCTGTCTTTTTATCGTTGGACTACTATCGAAGAAATCTTCGAAACTCGTTTAGATCACTAAGGATACATATCTATCTGATGTGTGTAAAACAAACTAGTTTTAATCCTAACAAACTCAAATGTAAACAAACACACGCAGGCAGTGTACCTATCGATAGTAGTTTAGTTTAAGCAAGTAGGGTATCGAACATAGGGAACGGTAACAATCAAATTAAGTACTAGTATTACCTAATTAAAAACAATTAATAAAAGAGGGGTTTCTCTAGTTTTGCAAGACTAGAAACTTAATCAATCAATTAACTTTCAAACAAAGACAATTAACAACTAAGAAGAACAAGAAAGTACAACTAGATTCAATGATAAAAGAGACTTCTGCTTAGATTCGATTCACTTATTCATATGGTTGATTTCGTGGCAGGTGCAATGAATTAATATGTCAATGGTTACCGATTCCTAATGTGATTGGGTTCATGTTCATTATTACCAATCCTTTAGTAGACAAGTTAATTCAAACAGTGATCAAGTGATTAAATTAACAAGTTTCCTAGTGTTCAATTCGTATCAAGCAAGACTTATAATAATAGTTAATCAAATTTTTTCAATTCAATCAACTCATGTATAGATGTTCATCACACATGCTTACACATTGATTTACATATTTTATAGTTAACCCTAGTTTCATATTCACTATTCCTAGGCATACAATCTTATATTCATAAAACTATATGAATCAAGTAATCAATAAGATATTCATGCAACTCAATCTCTTATTTGTTAACTAAAAACATTTATCATCAATACATAAGGATCTTTAATAAGCTTAACAAGATGAATAACCAAATTAATATCAATTCAACCACTCAATCAAACCATGTTCATAAGATTATCTCATCCAAACAGAAGTAAAAAGCTTTTAGCTCATATCTACAGCAATTAATAACCTAAAATCAAAATCTAATGATTCAAACATGGTTCAAAACAAAGATTAAGAAAAGAAGAATGATTATTTGCCTTTGATTCTCTTCTAAATTGTTTCTTAGGTTGCAATCTCGAAAATAGCAGCTCCAAGAACCCTTCTGATCTTCAAAAGTCGCAGCTAGCCTCCAGCAAAAGTTAGGGTTCGGGCCTATAAGTTATCTATTTATAGTTTCCAAAAATCGACCCAACTCGTCGAGTTTTGAGAATAACTCGACGAGTTTCTCTAAAAATTCGCGCGTTCAGCGTGTACGGCAAGGCATCCTTAAATCTAGAATATTCTAATAAACTCGTCGAGTTTATGCTAAAAACTCGTCGAGTTTCTTCTTTTATTTAGATCCTTCTTTTAATCCTTGATCTCCAAGCTTCCAATCACTCAATCTTCTTCCTTTTTCATCCAAGCATGTCTTTTATTGCTGAAATTGAAATATTAAGCTAATTAAGTACCTTTTGTTCATTAAATGATATAAAATCAACAATAATTACTAAAATAATGAATGATTTCTATGACTAAATAAGCACATATCACTATCTACCTTAAATTCACTATTTACGTCGCGCTGGGTCGCGCTAGGTCGTGCCGGTTCTGTCGCGAAACTTCGACAGGTCATAACTTCTTCGTTATAACTCGGATTTTGGCGTTCTTTATATGCACGGAAACCTTGTGACATATACTACAACTTGGTTAAGATTAATCCTTCTAAATAATCTTCCATTAAAAAGTCATTTTTGATGCTTATCGTCTCTAATTTGACTAGCCTGGATCTACGGGCGTTACAATTATCTCCCCCTTAGGATGATTACGTCCCGGAATCATCAACGAAATAGGACTTGCATAATGATTCCACACGTTATCTCTTCATCCTAGGTAATAACCGTAACTTCTATGTTTTCCTCGATAGAGTATTTAGCTCTATGGCTTTCTTAACCGCAGACGATGCCCAATCTTGTAGCTGCCTATCGTACTATGTTGTACTTTCGATCGTAACCTTCGAGTTACCAAATAAGTCCTTATTGTGGACTCCTTCTTCTTCTTAGGATAAATACTTTCGTTTATCTATTGTAACAGATCGATGGGTCGTGCTCCATTAACCTCTCATCGCATGATGCAACGCTTTGACTCAAGTCTCTTAGAGTCAAATTCCAAAATGGAATATACCTTCCTTCATATTCTAATGTGATATAATCACATTTCAGCATGTAGCATTTCTAGCTACAAACTTTATGAACAACGAGTGCGATACCAATGATCGCATTAACTTCAATCTCTGACTTACGTCCAATGTTACTTCGAACTTGGTTCTTTGAACCATGTAACGTACTCACCGTAGTCGGACTCAATTTGAATATGACCACTAGGGTCGGATTAACAATCATCTTACTAGTCACTACCGAAACAAGGGTAATGACACACTTGAACAAAACGGAATCAATTACTAGCTTCTTGGTAACCTTGTGACTTTCCCTGATCCAAGTGCGAGTCCTGTGCTTCCGGTAGTATATGCATCTACTACCTTTCACACCTACTCATACTCGTCCCAAGTATTGTCCCGCAGTCGACCAAGTCACCATACAAGAAAATGACAAAACAATTTAACACATACGAATGTGTTCAAATAATCATAAACAATTTTCGTAGACTCTACTAGGACTTCTTCATTGCTCAATCTTCAATCATCAACTCTACTTCAACTCGATTGGTGATGGAAATACCAGACGATGAGACAACTTTGAGAATTTCACCAATCGTTCCATCATCATGCCAAAACGTACTTTAGACGTACCGTACTCCTCTAAACGTACTTTTATTTCATAAGACATACTCTAAAGGCAAGATACCACACTTACGATATCTTCTGATAGGTGTCATCCACTATCATAAGCCTTTTTCATTTCCTCCATTTACTCAATTTCTCTACGAGTCTTCACCATGACCTCTTGTACATCCAAGCAGACATTTGGTGTACCAAGCGAGAATTTTAAGATAAGAAAGCTTTAATTACGATAAACGTATAAATCTCCTTATCACTCCGAAACGTTTACATGCTAGTTCTAATATCGTAGTCATACGCTTAGAATCCTACACACATAAGGTTTCCAGATTCGGTCGGCAACAGACCATAGATCCGAACAAATAATAGCATCAATATAGCTATCACACAAAACATTTAGCACATAAAAGCTTTTTAGGCATCATTCCTAGAATAAACTAGTGCTTGTGTCAATTTAGGTGTACTACCTAACATATTTTAGACACACTCCTCACAATCATTACTTAGTAATCTAAGTTTAAGTCTAGAAATTTTCCTACAATTTCCTAGTTCGCTTAAACTAATGCTCTGATACCAACTGTAACATCCCCCTCTGGCACGTATCACAATATTGTCCGCTTTTGGCCACGCGGCACGAGGACTTCCCAGGGGGTCACCCATCCTGGTACTACTCCCGCCCGAGCACGCTTAACTGCAGAGTTCTTATGGGATCTGCTGCCCTCACGGCTTTAAAACGCGTTGTGATAGGGAAGGTATCCACACCCCTTATAAGGAATGCTTAGTTCTCCTTCCCAGACGATGTGGGATCAGATCTAACCCACTTTCGGGTCGATGTGTTCGACGAGGAAGTCGAACCCTATAATGGGGGGTGAAAGTGGGTTAGATCTGATCCCACATCGTCTGGGAAGGAGAACTAAGCATTCCTTATAAGGGGTGTGGATACCTTCCCTATCACAATGCATTTTAAAGCCGTGAGGGCAGCAGATCCCATAAGAACTCTGCAGTTAAGCGTGCTCGGGCGGGAGTAGTACCAGGATGGGTGACCCCTGGGAAGTCCTCGTGCCGAGTGGCCAACAGCGGACAATATTGTGATACGTGTCAGAGGGGGATGTTACAAATGGTATCAGAGCCAGGGCACGGGTCGATGTGTTCGACGGCGATGTCGAACCCTATAATGGGGGGTGAAAGTGGGTTAGATCTGATCCCACATCGTCTGGGAAGGAGAACTAAGCATTCCTTATAAGGGGTGTGGATACCTTCCCTATCACAATGCATTTTAAAGCCGTGAGGGCAGCAGATCCCATAAGAACTCTGCAGTTAAGCGTGCTCGGGCGGGAGTAGTACCAGGATGGGTGACCCCCTGGGAAGTCCTCGTGCCGAGTGGCCAACAGCGGACAATATTGTGATACGTGTCAGAGGGGGATGTTACAAATGGTATCAGAGCCAGGGCACGGGTCGATGTGTTCGACGGCGATGTCGAACCCTATAATGGGGGGTGAAAGTGGGTTAGATCTGATCCCACATCGGCTAGGAAGGAGAACTAAGCATTCCTTAAAAGGGGTCTGGATACCTTCCTTAACACAACACGTTTTAAAGTCGTGAGGGCAGCAGATCCCATAAGAACTCTACAGTTAAGCGTGCTCGGGCGGGAGTAGTACCAGGATGGGTGACCCCCTGGGAAGCCCTCGTACCGAGTGGCCAAAAGCGGACAATATTGTGATACGTGCCAAAGGGGGATGTTACAAATGGTATCAGAGCCAGGGCACGGGTCGATGTGTTCGACGAGGACGAAGAACCCTATAATGGGGGGTGAAAGTGGGTTAGATCTGATCCCACATCGTCTGGGAAGGAGAACTAAGCATTTCTTATAAGGCGTGTGGATACCTTCCTTATCACAACGCGTTTTAAAGCCGTGAGGGCAGCAGATCCCATAAGAACTCTGCAGTTAAGCGTGCTTGGGCGGGAGTAGTACCAGGATGGGTGACCCCCTGGGAAGTCCTCGTGTCGAGTGGTCTAAAGCGGACAATATTATGATACGTGCCAGAGAGGGATGTTACATCTGCCCCTGCTGCTATCAGAGCTACTGAGAGCCGGTCAGTGAATGTCGAGGCACCGAAGGCACGAGGAAGAGCCTTTCAGTTGACCGCGGAGGAGGCCTGCACAGCGCCCGATGTCGTGGCTGGTATGTATTCTTTCGTGTATTTATTTTGATGTTGATATATTGTGCTTATATTATGTTATGCGTAGGTACTTTTCTTGTGAGTTCTGTACCTGCCTTGGTGTTATTTGACTTGGGTGCGAGTCGGTCTTTTGTATCTTTGGCTTTTAGTCAGCACATCAGTGCTAGTCGTGAGGCGTTGAGTCGACCTCTGAGAGTTTCCATAGCTGATGAGAGGGCGGTGTATGCCACAGAGGTGATCCGAGGGTGTGTACTCGAGATTTTCGGTGTTGAATTCCCGATTGATTTAGTTCCTATTGCGATGGGGGATGTCTGTGTCATCGTGGGCATGGATTGGTTGAGCAGATTCGGAGCGTTATCGATTGCGAGCGACAGCTGGTGACCATACGAGACCTTAGTGGGGGAGTTCTTACGGTGTACGGTGAGGGTACACGTTCTGGGTCAGCATTTTGTTCGGCCGCTAGAGCGAGACAGTGTATACAGTAGGGCTGTAGGGGCTTTGTAGCGTATGTGATGGATACAAGGGTTGACTCAGAGAGACCGAGGTCAGTTGATGAGGTTCCGTTAGTGCATGAGTTCCCGGACGTATTTCCGGAGGAGTTGCCAGGTGTGCCTCCCGTGAGGCAGGTGGAGTTCAGTATCGATTTGGTTTCGGGGGCCGCACCTATCGCCAAGGTGCCCTATCGCCTTGCGCCTCCAGAGATGCAGGAGTTATCCTCGCAACTTCAGGAGTTGCTGGGGAAGGGGTTTATTCAGCTGAGCAGCTCGCCGTGGGGAGCGCCTATCCTTTTTGTCAAGAAAAAGGATGGTTCGCACTGGATGTGCATTGATTACCGGGAGTTGAACAAGCTGAAGGACAAGAACCGTTACCCGTTGCCGAGGATCGACGATTTGTTCGATCAGTTGCAGGGAGCATCTTGGTTCTCCAAGAGCGATTTGAGGTTTGGGTATCATCAGGTGAGGGTCCAAGATGAGGACATCCAGAAGACAGCGTTCAGGACTCGTTATGGGCATTACGAGTTTGTGGTGATGCCTTTCGGACTCACCAATACACCGGCGGTGTTCATGGATCTCATGAACAGAGTGTGCAGGCCGATGTTGGATCGCTCGACGATCGTGTTCATCGATGATATTTTGGTGTATTCGAGATCCAGAGAGTAGCATGAGAAGCATTTGAGGGAGATTCTTGGAGTTCTGAGATCGGAGAAGCTTTATGCCAAATTCTCCAAGTGTGATTTCTGGTTGCAAGAGGTCCAGTTCCTAGGGCACCTCCTTAACCAGAAAGGGATATTGGTCGACCCGGCCAAGATTGAGGCAGTGATGAGTTGGGAGGTGCCGAGGTCACCCACCGAGATCAAGAGTTTCTTAGGGCTGGCAGGCTATTATCGGAGATTTATCAGGGATTTCTCCAAGATCGTCGTGCCACTCACCAGGTTGACCCGGAAGGGTGTTGCTTTTTCATGGGGCCCAGAGCAGCAGGCCTCCTTCGAGACACTTTGCCAGAGACTGTGCGAAGCCCCAGTTTTAGCCCTTCCGGAGGGGGTGGAGGACTTTGTGGTGTATTGTGATGCGTCGATATTAGGGTTGGGAGCGGTACTGATGCAGAGAGGGCATGTGATAGCATACGCATCGAGGCAGCTGAAGCCTCATGAGACGAGGTATCCCACCCACGATCTAGAGTTGGGGGCAGTGGTGTTCGCCCTCAAGATCTGGCGTCATTATCTGTATGGGGTTCGGTGTACCATATACACGGACCACAAGAGCTTGAAGTACTTGATGGATCAGCCCAACCTGAATATGTGACAGAGGAGATGGTTGGATGTGGTAAAGGATTATGACTGCGAGATCCTGTACCACCCAGGTAACGCTAATGTTGTAGCCAATGCACTGAGCCGAAGGGCGGAGAGCGCCCCGATGCGAGATGTTTGTTTGAGGTTGACAGTGATGACTCCGGTGTTGGACACCATTCGTGGGGCCCAGGCTGAGGCCGTGGGATCAGAAAACCAGAAGAGAGAACTAGTTGTCGGGTTGGTATCGGAGTTCGTTACTGATAGCCGGGGGCTTATGACATTCCAGGGTCGTATCTGGGTACCGTTTGTGGGCGGGACGCAAACCATTTTTATGGAAGAGGCTCATCGATCGAAGTTCTCGATCCATCCTGGGGCCACTAAGATGTATTTGGACCTAAAGAGAGAGTATTGGTGGCCCTGTATGAAGAGGGATGTCGCGTGGTTTGTTTAGAGGTGCTTAACCTGTCGTAAGGTTAAGGCCGAGCACCAGAGACCGCATGGTAAGTTGCAGTCGTTGGAGGTTCCCGAGTGGAAGTGGGAACAGATTACTATGGATTTTATCACCAAATTGCCGAGGACTACTAGAGGAGTCGATGCAATTTGGGTGATTGTGGACAGGTTGACGAAGAGTGCCTACTTCCTTGCTATCAGTGAGAGCTCTTCCGCTGAGAGGTTGGCAGAGTTGTACGTGAGAGAGGTGGTATTTGATTTATAACATAGTACCCTGTAGTAATTCTATAGTTTCTTGTAATTTTTAGTTAAATATGTAATTTGGATTCCAGATTAATTACACTCTAAATATTGTTTTTATGGTACTTATAGATTAGGTCGAGATTACAATGATATACACATCTATTGAGGTAGTGTGACAATGTGCTTCATTACTTCATTAGTTGGTGTTTATCATTCTCATTACAATGTAATAATATGTAATCAACGTTAACCACCTTTTAGGTTTATTAGTCTAATAGTTTATAACTCATAAAAACAATGGTTATAAAATTAATTAAATTTTCTTAATAAAAACTCAAAATTATTAATCAATTATTTTAGATATATTATTTATTAAGAGATATTTTTTTATTTATATAAAATTATAATCCTTGATTTAAATAAATACATGAAATTACATCATCTTATAATATATATTAATTTGATTATATATTTTATTCTAATGTTATTAATTTAATGTAATTAGAGTGTAAAATTTAAAATTTGAACTTTGAAATAAAAAATCAATTAATAATATAATATAATTAGAATGAAAAATTTAAAACTCTAAATTTTAAATGAAGAATTAACGGGTTGACATGTGTCATGATAGTTGACATATAATATTAATAAGGATTGTCAATAAGAGAATAAATTTATTTATTTATTAGAATAGAGAGATTTTTCTTATATCTCATTTAGTGTGTTCCTAATTTTGCCTTTTCTTTTCCGTTCTTATTGACTTTTTCTTGGGTTGGTTGTAATGGAGTTCGTTTGGTATTAGAGTTTACTACCTCTATCCATGGTGATTGAAGTTGCAACAAGTTACTTCGATGCTAAAAGGAACTTATTGATTTTACTTGATAAAAATAATGGTTTAGATAAAATCTTGCACAACAAATGTTTTCGAACAATGTTCTTAAGACAAATACAAATAAAAGAGGAAAGAGAAATTTGCAAAAAACATAGCAATATAGAATGGTTCAACTCATGTGAGGCTAAGTCCACTTCATGGTCCACACCAAAGAGTCGGGTCCACTATATTAAAGACTTTAAGGTGGTCTCATATTATTGTACGAGAGTCACGCTCATATAGTCACACAAATCACTAAAATGAGAAGGAAACTATTTATACTAATCAAACACTTACAATAAGATAATCTACAGATATCAAAGTAAAAATCGTAAAGAACAATAAGAAATGCTCAATTATTCATAGTAATAACAACAATAAAATAACCCTCTCGATCAAGTATATCTTATGGTCGACCAAACATACTCATGCAATTTTTCTTTAGTCGCGCAACTTCATCAACTAATGCTTTTAACATACCAAACATTAGGATATTCAAGAACACCTAATTAGTAACACAGATAAACACAGATAATATTAAAACCCAAAAGTGTGATTTTTGGTTCTTCAAAGCAATATTGACGATATATATTTTTTTTGAATATATAATGGTGCAAAGCAAAGATTTAAGCACCAAATGAGGTATAACTTCACTTTCAACCTAGATTTCATGATTATGAATGGTCTGATTGAAAGTATTGGAACCTCTAAAACCACAGATAATGTATACACCACATAAACCCAGGAACATGTCGTTAAATATTGAATTTGCTTTAATAGATATCTTCATATTAATTTGAATAAATGCAACAATGCGATTAAAGAGTACACAAAAAAAGGCCTAATAATGGGCCATACAATTATTGTCAATATGTACAAATAAAATATCCCCTTGTAATTTGATTTGGGGATTTGCTTTGCATGTTAAAACTGGACTGAACTTGTGAATTAAAATAGATGTGAGCCTTTTGGTGAAGATATTGATGTATCAAGAATTACATGAAAGAATGTGGATCAAATCTAAAATGGACCGATTTCGAATGAAGTGGATGTCAATGTAAACATGTTTGGTTTATATTAATGTTGAATTGGGTTTGAAGATTGATGTGTCTTTTTATGTCTATAATTTAATTGCTAAAATTTTAAATTTATAAAATTGATTTTATCGCAACCAAAACTATTAAACACACTAGGCAGTGAACCAAATCGTGCAATAGTATAGTTGTGGTAAAGACCAGGTGTCGAACATTATGGGAACGGTGGTAAATTAATTTGAAGTTTTTGATTATATGTTACACATAAAAGCAGTCAATAGGGGTTTTATGGAATTTAATCTCAAATGAACAAGTAAACAACAAATATCGATAAATCGACTGAAGGCAAATCACTTCAGGTACTTTAGTTTAGATTGGATTACATCTCAAAACCATGATTAATTACTCAAGTGCAATGGATATTCATTCATTATTCACCGATTCCTAATATGACTAGCATCATGGTCACGCTACTAATCCTTTGATTTCAACACAACTATTAATTCATTGATCAAGTGAACAAACAATCATGCAAATCAGTATTTAGTTTGTATATAGCAAGATTTGATTATATTTAACCCTAATGGTCATAGGAGTTAAATCATACATAGAATGGTCATCTACTCAAGAACACACATTAAAGTTCACCACTTTATTTCCTAACCCTAAGTTTTGGTCCAACTCTAGTCATAATCACCAATGGTCATGGACAACTATGATTCAAATCAACACAGTCAAAATGATCATTTCAACTCTATTAATTCAGCAATAGAGAATAAAGTAACAATCTTTAACACATATGGGTCTTTCAATAAAACTTGAAAAAATAAATTAAATGACAATATACAATCCAAATAGAAATTAAATCATAAACTCGAAGATTCATTCAATCATAAACACAAAGTAAAAGGTTTTAATACCCAAATTAGAAAGTAGCACATAATGGAATCACAGTGGAATGATAATCATGATCAGAACAACAAACCATATGATTTACGATAAGAATTTGCTCCTTAATCCTTCAGATCTTCACTCTTGTCAGCTTAACGGCCTTTCGGCCGCCTTCTAGACACTCAAAACAGATTCTCTAAGGTTTCTTATCGACCAAGGATCAATAAAAGTTGTAAATCCCCCCCCCCCCCCCCCCCCCCAAAAAAAAAAAATCGTCCAAATGCTTGAAACATATCGATTCTCTAAAATATGATCACCACGACAGTCTTGGTCCTCGTGTATGTCCCGTATTTTCCAAGTCAATCTCAACGATTTTGAAGTTTTGATTTAACACATCGTGGTGGTGTCACCACATCGTGGTAGTTAGGAATCATCATTTTCTCATAACACAAAAATTGTCCAAAATTTTGTCTAGGTTTCAGATCATTTTGAATCTTGTCAATCGGAGTTATGAGTCGTGAGATATGGTCAAAACACTGACAAGGGGTCAAGCTGTCTAGCAACATCCTTTTTGCGTTATTTTAGCTCATTTCCCCTCCTTTTGCATTTCATCTCCCATTTTAACTATAGTTGAACATTTTAAAGCATATTAAGTATCTATTAGCTCTAAATAACATAAAAACATAGTATAAAATAATAAGAAAACGTCATAAATATATGCATAAAATAGACGTTATCAAGGATATGTAGGAAAAACTATCATTGTAACACTAAATAATGGTCACTTTGGTGAGTGAAGCATAGCGTTTTGATAAGAGGTTGTGTAGCCAACAAATCTATGTTGCAACAATGGTGGTTTATTCTCCTTTTCATTCCAGCCCAAATTTTAACTATAGTTAAACATTCTAAAGCATATTAAGTATCTATTAGCTCTAAATAACATAAAAACATAGTATAAAATAATAAGTAAACGTCATAAATATATGCATAAAATAGATGTCATCAAGGATATGTAGGAAAAACTAACATTGTAACCCTAAATAATGGTCACTTTGGTGAGTGAAGCATAGAGTTTTCATAAGAGGTTGTGTAGCCAACAAATCCTTATTGCAACAATGGTGATTCCTCTGTATTTTCCCTTAACATTGGATTTATAAATCATGACATGATACTTGTATGACTAAGAGTGAAGATTGTTCCCCGAGAACATGCAGTGTCCATATGTAGATTGTCTAGTTGCACGAAAGCCATCCTATATTATATACAAATAAGCAGGTAAGGTTTGATGATGGTGAAACATAAAGCTAGAGATCATGGTCAATAACCCCTGAATGTACCACAATATGTTATTTAAGGGACTAAATTGATCCTTACATATATTTTTAAATCTTGCATGTAAGGATAAAATTTGTTTGGATTACTTATGTTAGGTCCAACCGTATGAAAATAAGATATTAGAAGGCACCGCCTAAAATCCAATAGAAAGAGAAGGCATAATAACTAAAGATCTAATGGAGACTAATTTAGACATTATGTCAACCAATATATGATGGGGTTTGAAGTATATCATATCCACACATTTAAGGTATGGGGAGTGGTCACACCCAAGCCACCAAAAAAGCGCTGCCAGCCTGCCATTCCATAACTTACCCACTAGGTTGTGGAAATGGTGTTTACTGGTAGGTTGGTAGTTAAGGGGCAAAACGAGGAGAGAGAATGAGAGAAAATATGAGGGACCAGATTCATAACCAATCAAATGCATTGTCTTCATGTGTCTTCATCGCCATTCCACAGCCAAGCCATCGGACACCGGGGTGATGTTCACGGGTGACTTGGCTATCCACGTCCTCTTCTACCCCCACTCCGGATAGCCTAATAATGCATGTGGTGCAATCCTATTGACTAAGGAGCAATCGATGATGGCTATGAATGGCATAGATCTCGAGAAAATAGTTGAGTTTTGTAATATTTTTTATGGAGAACTTGAGGATGAGAGTTAAAATGGTGCGTTTGAGAGATATGGGGATGATATTGTGAGGACTATATTATCCACATATATGAGAAAATAAGAAAGTAATTGTCCCTTGAAATAAATAAATATAAAAGATTATTATTAGATGTCGTAAAAGCCAATGTAAGTAGCCTCTTTACAATCATTTTGAATGTCTCATCATAATTAATCCCTCATCGTTGGATTTTGCAATTTGCAACTAAATGGACTTTACAACAAGCAAGATACATGTCACATTCAACTTATGTTTAAATAGCCACATAAGCCTAAGAATATTCACCTCGAGGATCATAGAAGCAAGACTAGTGGTGTCGATGTGATCAATTCTAACAAAACTAATACAATTGAGGTTCACATAACTCCAACTAATCATACAATTAAGATGATTTGAGGTATCGAAGTTGAGGACATGGGATTTGATATTGTTTATTTTCTAGGGCCTTTCTAAAAGAGGGAAAGGAAGGCAGTGAAATGAAATTATCTCCTGCCATTTGATCATAAAGATAAAAGAGAAGATGTATATGATGGTGGCGCACAACATCTCTAGGAGACGTAAGACGCCTAAAGCGATGATTGTGGAATGTGTACGGTTTTCAAAGGATACGCTCTTGATACCATGTTGATTATAGAATTTCTATTAATAGATAGCTTCATAATAATTTAAACAGATAGAACTGTACAGTAATTGATTATACAAATAGGCAATACTAGTAGGTTATACATGTATTGTCTATATCTTCTAACATGTGTAAAGAATTGATAAGTCTCAAAGAATTTGTAAAGTGTCTAGAACAAACAAAGTCGTCTCATTCATAAACCTAATGAATGAGATGTAACATGTACTTCATTAACTTAACATCATTTAACATGCAATTTCATAAAATGTAAATTTATCATCTAAGCATGCAAAACACTATAATAATTATAATAAACATAATCGTGTCATCAAATCATCACAAAATAACAACAAGGTATGTTTGGAAAAAATGTTAGGTGTTTTGTGAAAAAATAACAATTGAGAGTTAATATGGACATGCCATACTCTATTAAAAAGGAAACATTTTTTCTATCATATTATACATTTGAAACCTTCAGGATCTTTTAATTCCAACTTAATATAATTAATCTTTTAAATTAAAATATGCTATTAAATATAAAATATTATCTTATTATTAATAAAATTTAAAAATAATTATTATAATACACTTATTCGTTAAATAAAATGTTTTACTAAATCTAAAATATAAATTAAAATATTAAATAAACTTAAAAAAATTATTCAAATACTATTTTTCAAAATAGTTCAAAATGTTTAAATATTACGAATGTATTAAATTAATAATATCAAATGGTTTCAAAATCAATGAATAATAATTATAAACAATAATAACATCAAATTTTTAAGTATATAATCATTATCTTTTAAATGATTATATTTTAAATAATCATCATGATTGAAATTAAAAGATAGCTACATAAGTTATTGAGTAATATTATTCAAAATTCTTAAGATTATATATATATATATATATATATATATATATATATATATATATATATATATATATATATATATATATATATATATATATATATATATATATATAACACTATTTAACCAACTCAATGCATGGAAATTCGTCTTATATTAATAATCATAATCACAACTTTTAAGTTGTTTGAAAATGGGTTAATGTTACAAAATTGTTATCAATACCTTTCAATTTTCTTTTTAAGTCACTTAATTTTTAATTGTATTCAGTACGTCCACAAAAAATTTTATGTTTCATTAAACCATTAGAGCATATTTCAACCTTATATGGCTTCTGCCATAAGTTGCAATTATCCAGTATCGATAAGTGATAGCTAAGATAAAACGATTCTATTCACAAAATGAATAAATTATGTTAAACCATTAGAGCATATTTCAACCTTATATGGCTTCTGCCATAGGTTGCAATTATCCAGGATCGATAAGTGATAGCTAAGATAAAACGATTCTATTCACAAAATGAATAAATTATGTCTTAATGGATGTTATATAAAATGTTGAATAGTACCTTGCACATTTGAAATCCACATAATAAAATATAAATAGCAAATTAATGATCTATCGAACATAGTTATAGATGAGTGATTTAAAAAAACAAATATTTTCAATATATAACTCTATAGTTATTCTTATTATTGAAACTTATTAACTAATTACGATCACAATTTTATTATATAGCTCTATCGTTATTCTTATTATTATAAATTATTAAATAATTATGATCACAAAAAATAATTGATAATTTAATTTCATACAAGAATAAATATTGTCTTCAATTTTAGAAGTAGCATGCATGAATAGTCACTATAATCCCGGCCAAGAAGTAATGATAGCCAACCCAAATGGTCATATATCTGATGTAGTGGAAGGTTAGGTAACTGACAAAACAAATATATTTTGTATGGATTGATTGATCCAAAAATGCTATTTGTTTATTTTTTTAATAATTAAATAATATACACTTATTACGCGCATATTACTGTCATTCTATTTTAAATTCTTAAGGCTTTTTGACCAATTTCATTGGTTTTATTCTTCGGTAAATTGCTTTATTTATCATTTGATAAGTTAAAAGATAAAATGCAAACAAAAATTAAAAACCAAATAATTCATAAACACTCCCCTATTCTCGAGTTTTTTATAAAGAAAAAGGAAGGGAAAGAAAGAAAAAAAAAGGTTAACAACTCTTTCCCTTACAATCTTCTCCAAAGTGGGAGGAAAGAAATTATATAAAAAAAATTCTTTTTTTTTCTCCTGATCTCTCAATTTCCTTTCTTTTTCTCTGTTAAATGAAACTCAACAACACTCGCTTTCATCTCCATTCCATCTTTCCCCTTTCAAAAAGAACTCAACAACACATCTTTCCTTCCATTTCCATTGCTTTCATTCCCTTTCCCTCTTTTAAAATCTCGAAAACACGACGAAATAGATTGGCCATAGTTAACATAGCATTTAGGGTTTTTTTGACGAAACTAGTTATTGAGTGTAATATATAAATTGAAAACGAAAATTTAAAACCTCTCTAATAAATGAGTTTTTTTTTTTTTTTTTGCAACTTGACACACTTTTATTCAATTTGTCAAATACTATTTTGTGGTTATTTTAAAAAAAATTCACATTCATTTATGAATTTTTCTATTTTATTAAATTTCACATAATATTTTAATGTAATAATTATAATAAATGAATATTAATTTCACTAATTAACTTACCTTTTAATTTCAAAATTCTCAAAATTAAAGCTCATTAGTTTTTTTTCTTTATTTAAATTATTTGTTTCAATTTAAAAGATAAAAAATATTTCCATTAAAATAAATCATTATTTTTTTTTTATTTTCTTATAAATTCAAAGTTCTCAAATATTTTGATATTTATATTTAACATTTTTTTAAATTAACTCATGTAATATATGGGTCTCACAGTTAGTATATATATATATATATATATATATATATATATATATATATATAATTTTATTTATAAAAAAGTGTTTAACAAGTTATTTTGTAAACTTTTATAATTATATTTAAAGAAAATGTAAACAAAAAGAATTTGAAAAAACCATTTCTAATAACTTTTGTATTATTATTTTTTTATTTAAAATAAAAGTTATATAATCATATTTGCTATCGTAGTTTTTTAATTCAAGTTTTTCTTAAGAATTAAAATCTAAAAACTTTTAAAAATTAGTTGCCAAACACGTTATTTTTTTAAAAGACAATTCTAATCATACTCCTAAATTACTCATAAATTTCACATATATCAAGACAGAATGAGATATTGTTGTAAGAGACATTACATTAAAAAAATCATTTAGAAAAAAAAAAAACCTAAGATATATATTTTGATTTATGAGACTCGTTAAACATCATAGACACAATAAATGGTAAGAAAAATGCTCTTAAGACATTGTTGTAATATACATAAGATTAAAAAATCATTAGTAAAAAACCTAGAAAATATATATTGATTTACTAGAGTCGTTAAGCATCATAGACACAATAAATCGTAAGAAAAATGCTCTTAAAATTATATCATTTGTTTTTTTATAAGCATTAATGCTTTTTATTTCCTTTGTTATTACAATTAAACAATCCCATGAATTTTATTTTTATTTTACCATTGGATCCATATTCCCTGGAGGTCGTCTTTAGGTAAAAAAAAACTTGTTTTTTTTTCCTAAATGGCAATATATATTTTATAAAAAATATAAAAAAAATAAAAATAATCTGGCACAACTATTGGTTAACACAATTAAACATAACATGAACTATAAGAAAGCTCATGAAGACATTATGACATCAACTTTGGTCCATATGCTCTTAATGGCTTTCCACATCGCTTATAATCATCCTAATGACTTAATGATTACTCAATAAGGATTCTAATCATCATGATAAACTCTTTAATGTTCAATTCCACTTAGTTAACTTTTTATTCCATATTGAGTACAAGATTCCAGTTCCAAAAGTGTAGTTATTAGACTTTAGTTCTTATAAAACATTTAGTAGTGCAATTAGATCTATAAAGCACTATTAAGACTTTAAATACCTTGGGTTTTGAAATCATTTGTCACTCTAAAATATTTACAAAAGGTTTTTGAGTTTACCATTGATGTTTGAAAATAATCCAATGCATTACTATGGTGGATCATCATTAGAATCACTAATTACTTCACAAATCACTCATGAAACAATAGAATCATCATAAGGATAATCACAAATGAACAATTAAGTCAAGGACTCTAGCTAGAATCTAGATTTGAATTTAGTTTTATGCTTAGAGGCTAGAGTATAACTCATCATTGCCAATGGACAACTCAAATATGAGATTAGATCCAAATAAGGAATCTCATGAAGAAAGACGGCTAATCCAACATGATAACTGATTTCTAATCATTAGAAAAAAAAATCCAATAAAAAATAATCATTTAAATCAAATTAAACATGAATCCACTATAGATAGAGTGTTGGATTAGGTGTCTAAGCCCATAACTATAATTGGTATGTACTTGAATTGATAGCAGCACAGTCCTTTTGGGTTGCCCTCAAACCTAGCAACCGGACAAGGAAATTATGAAAGGAGAGATATTAATTTATTATAAGATTAATAAATTAATATAAATGATTTTATTAATATGTTAAAAGATTAATATATTAATAAGAAATCATTTGGTTTAATTAGTTGTTAACCAGAAATTAATTAGAATTAATTTTGGGGTTAAAAGAATTAATTATAAGGTGCAGGGACTAGTTTGCAATTATCTAATAGTTGAGTGGAAGGCTCTAGAACCCCCTTGGATAAGGGTGGACGAAATCTTTAGGGGAAACCCTAATAATTTCGTCCATGGGGGCTTGGATAAGGCCCTTGGGTTTGCTTAGGCCCTAAGCAAAGGATAACTAGGGTTTTCCTAAACCCTAGATCCCTCAGCTATATAAGGAGCCTCCTGGTTCATGTTTTGGTCACTCTTTTCTTTGGAAGAAACCCTAAGGGCCGAAATTTTGCATACTCCCTCTTCCCTCTCTCCTCTAATTTCCTTCTTGCTAGTTTGGGTGTGATTCCATTAGAGGCATTACACTTGTGGTGCTAAGCTTCCAAGAAGATCAAGATCAAGATCAAGGGAATCATCAATTGTTTACTATAACAATTGAAAGGTATGTAATTACTAAACCCTAGTTTGTAGATTTCGATTATAGCCTCTCTCCTCTAGGGTTCTTGTTTTGTAATTCAAAGTTATATGTTCAATAGATAAAACATAGATCCAAAGTAGGTTGCATGTGAACTTAGGAATTGTTTTTCTAGGTTATTTGTTTTACATAAAACCCATCAGTGGTATCAGAGCCATTGTTTGTTTTAAATTGAATTGTCATAATTGTTGAATTGCAAATTAAGGTTTATAGCTATTAAACCCTAAAGGCCATTTTTTCGATTTTTTGGGTTATGGATCAAAGGGTTTTTGAAAACCCTAGCCTCCAAAGAACCCTAATCGAAATTAGGGTTAGGGTTTTGAAAACCCTAGCCTCCTCCCTTGTGAATTTCGAAATATGCTAGAGATTTTAGGGTTTCTTGTTTTGGATAATTATTACTTGATTAGATTAATTGGATAATTATCCTTTATCCCTAATTTTCGAAATTTAGAGGGATAAGGATTAGGATTAAATTAATTGATTAATTTGATTAGATAATCCTTACAAGATTTAATAAATTAATTAAAAGTTAATTAATAGATAAATATTAAATCTAATTGGTTAGTTTATTTAAATTTAACAAATTTAATAGTTTAAATTTCGAAAATTTATATAAACTCTTGGAGTTTTAAAATGTTTTAAAACACACCTTATATATGTATATATTAAAAGTTAAACATTATATATGTATAAGAATATGGTCAGTCAAATCGCTAGTATGCCTCATTCACGAAGCTAGTCTATAAGGGGGGTATAAGGAAATTGCCTATAAAATGGTAGTTGAATGGGTGTCCACTCTCACCCACCGCTTCCTTGATTAGTGGAGGGTCGTTAGCAGAACGAATTTGATAGGACAACTACTCCTCATTAAAAGTATAATGCTATTAAAGAAAGTACTAGAACACTATTTTTCAAAATCCCAACTCTAGTTACTTTAGGAAAAATGTGAAAAGTATGTTAATCCATGAAATTGCACATTATGCTTTATTGGTCGTTAGTGGAGCGTGTGTGGTTAACCGGCACACTAAAAGGCACTAATAAAGAGTAGTAATGGGTATCTTATAATTATCATTTTGATGGAGCGTGTGTGGTTTACCGGCACATCAATAGTTAATGATAAAGACAATAAGGTTACCAAGCACATTTGCATGGTTATTCACATCTAGTTTGTGATCCTCGGTATCCCAGTCACAAATAGTAGAGCATAATCCGAGATTAAAACATGCCATTAAATAGTTTTAATGTATCTCAAAAGAATTAGGAATTTCACTTCGTTCATTTTGTCTAATGGTGGAATTGGTGAATCGTCATTCACCTACCTTTGTGAGATTTGAACTTGGATCTCGGCATCCCATTTCTAAGTTGTAAATCGTCATAGTTGGGTCCTAACCTTGATATGATATCTTTGGGTTATTATATTGAGGTGTCTTGGAATCTAACTAAAACTATCTTTCTTTTCAGATGTCTGCTCCTGGAAACACTTCTGCTTCATCATCCTCCAGCCACAACTTCTCTCTACTAAACATCTGCTCCAAAGTCGTTATGGATGGCTCAAACTATAACGATTGGATGCGTAACATCAAGATGGCGCTTAGATTTGAGGACAAAGAGTATGTCCTTGAAAAGGAGCTCAAAGAACTTGATGAGTCAAAAGCCACTCCCGAAGAGTATGCTGCCTACAAGAAACACTATGATGATGCTACCAAAGTGGCATGCATCATGGTTGCAACCATGTCCCCAGAATTGCAGAGGTACTATGAGGACTACTGGCCCTTTGAGATGAACAAGGACCTTATGGAAAAGTACCATAAGCGAGCTCGTCAAGAAAAGTTTGAGGTAGTCAAGTCACTCATGGCTTGCAAGATGAAGGAGGGGGAATCGGTTGTATCTCATGTGCAAAGAATGCAACGCTACATAGAGCGTTTGGTCAAGCTCAACATTCACTTCGATGAGGAATTGGCCATTGACATGGTCTTGAACTCGTTGCCTGATTGTTATGGTCAGTTTATCTTAACTTACCATTTGAACAACACTGAGCAGACTTTGGCCCAATTGCACAACTTGTTGCAGACAGCTGAGGCAGGGATGAAGGGTAAAAGTATACCCTCTACACCTGCAAGTGCCCCTGTCTTGGCCATTGGACAGGGTAAGGGGAAGAAGAGGAAAGGTCCTCCCAAGCAAAACTGGAAGAGCAAGGCTCAAGCTGTGTCATCTAGTAATGGCCCGAAGGCTAAGCCCAATGGTTCCACTCCCCATGTTTCTGATCCAAAAGAGGCCACCTGTTTTTACTGCAATCAAAAGGGGCATTGGAAGAGATCTTGCCCACAGTATCTGCAAGATATCAAGGATGGCAAAGTGAAGCCATCCTCGGCAGGTATTTACACTATTTCTACTAATAACTCATTATCTTCTCGTTCATGGGTCCTTGATACAGGATGTGGTTTTCATATCTGTTCTGATTTGCAGGGGCTAAAGGAAAGTGAGGAGATAGAGCATGGGAGGATAAACTTGATCATGGGGAACAGAAAGTCTTCACCAGTGACCAAGATCGGAGTTTATCAATTATTGCTTAGTAATGATGTTAGATTAGACTTAATAAATTGTTGCTATTCGTCTGAGATGACGAGAAACATTATTTCATTTCATGCATTGTTCAGACAAGGTTTTAAATATTCTTTTAATGATTTGAATGGTTCAATTTCTGTTTATAAGAGTGGTGTTTTTGTGTTTGAAGCTTTACCTTGTGATGGTGTGTATGAAACAGTGACTTGTGTTGATAGCTTAGGAAATAGTGTACTTAATATTGACTTGTCTAATAGTGTAGACAAGGCATGCTTGTGGCATTGTCGTCTTGGACACATTAACAAGAAACGCATAGCCCAACTCCAAAAGAATGGAGTGTTGGAATCATTTGACCTAAAATCAGATGATATGTGTGAATCTTGTCTTTTGGGAAAGATGACAAAATCACCATTCACAGGGTCTTGTGAAAGAGGTGAAGGTCTGTTGGATCTCATACACACAGATGTGTGTGGGCCCTTCAGATCAACCACAAGGGATGCTAATCGATTCTATGTGACTTTCACTGACGATTATAGCAGATATGGTTACATCTACTTGATCAAACATAAGTCAGAAACCTTTGAAAAGTTCAAAGAGTTTAAGCATGAAGTCGAAAATCAATTGGGCAGAAAGATCAAGATACTTAGATCCGATAGAGGCGGGGAGTATCTTAGTACCGAGTTCAACGACTATCTGAAAGAATGTGGGATAGTCTCACAATTGACTCCTCCTAGAACACCACAGTTAAATGGTGTAGCTGAGAGGCGTAATCGAACCTTGTTAGACATGGTTCGTTCTATGATGAGTCGTGCCTCGCTTCCTATTCACTTCTGGGGGTATGCCTTAGAGACAGCCGCCCACATCCTCAATCTTGTCCCTACAAAGAAGGTTGCCAAAACACCTCACGAAATGTGGACAGGGAAAGTTCCCTCGTTAGCACATATTAAAGTTTGGGGTTGTGAAGCTTTCGTAAGACGAGAGACTCACGACAAGCTAGCAGCCAGAAGTGAGAAATGTGTTTTCATTGGTTACCCAAAGCAGTCTTTTGGATATTTGTTCTACAGACCCAGTGAAAACGTGGTGTTTGTAGCTCGAAGAGGAGTCTTTCTGGAAAGAGAGCTCATATTCAAAGAGGACAGTGGGAGTACCATTGACCTTGAAGAGATTCAAGAGTCAGCCAATGAAGGAACCTTAGATGACACTAGCACTCAACCAGAGGAAACAGTCCCTGTTGAACCGGTTGATAAATCATTACCGCTTCGAAGATCCACTAGGGTGAGTGTGCCACCTGAGTTGTATGGTTTTCATATTACTTCAGATGGTGACACATTCATAAGTGACAGAACACTGGTAAACTTAGATGAACCAGTGACTTATAAGGAAGCAATGGCAGGCCCAGAGGCTTCCAAGTGGAAAGAAGCAATGGACAGCGAGATTAAGTCCATGTATGACAACCAAGTTTGGAATTTGGTTGATAGTGCACCAGGTCGGAAGACAGTTGGGTGCAAATGGATCTTCAAGAAGAAGACAGACATGGATGGAAACGTGCATACGTTCAAGGCTCGACTGGTTGCAAAAGGTTTCACTCAAACCCCAGGGGTTGACTATGATGAGACTTTTTCGCCGGTGGCTAAGATTAAATCTATTAGGATATTGCTCGCCATAGCTGCCTTTCATGACTATGAAATCTGGCAGATGGATGTCAAGACTGCCTTCCTTAACGGGAAGTTGGCTGAGGATGTTTACATGAGTCAGCCAGAGGGTTTTGTTGATGCAAAGTTTCCCAATAGGGTATGCAAGCTTGAGAAATCCATTTATGGATTGAAACAAGCATCTCGCAGCTGGAATCTTTGCTTCCATGAGAAAGTCAAAGAGTTTGGTTTCTCTAGAAGTGAAGATGAGTTTTGTGTGTATATCAAGGCTAGTGGGAGTATAGTAACTTTTCTGGTATTATATGTCGATGACATATTACTCATTGGTAACGACGTTCCAACCTTGAATGAAGTTAAGTCATGGCTTGGAAAGTGTTTTGCCATGAAAGACCTAGGAGAAGCCGCCTATATTCTTGGGATTAGAATATTGAGAGATAGAAAGAAGAGACTAATTGGACTTAGTCAGAGCACATACTTGGATAAGGTACTAAAGAGGTTTAGTATGGAAAATTCCAAGAAGGGAGAGCTACCTATCCAGAGCAATACCAAATTGAGTAAGACTCAATGCCCGAGTACAGATGAGGAAATAGATGACATGAGTCGTGTACCTTATGCTTCCGCTGTCGGATCAATCATGTATGCTATGACATGTACTCGTCCTGATGTGGCATTTGCTTTGAGCATGGTCAGTCGCTATCAGGGAAACCCAGGTAGAGCTCATTGGATAGCCGTGAAGAATATACTCAAGTATTTGCGAAGAACGAAGGACTGGGTCCTTGTACTTGGCGGCAATGATACTTTGAGAGTAGATGGTTACAGTGATGCCAGCTTTCAGACGGATAGAGATAACTTCCGTTCTCAATCAGGCTGGGTATTCTTATTAAATGGAGGAGCAGTTACTTGGAAGAGTTCCAAGCAAGATACGGTGGCTGATTCTACTTGTGAATCAGAGTACATAGCAGCAAGTGAAGCGTCAAAAGAAGCAGCTTGGTTGAGGAACTTCATCGGGGATCTCAGAGTTGTTCCAACCATCCAGGAGCCTATGGAACTGTTCTGCGATAATGAAGGAGCGGTAGCCTTGACAAAGGAACCGAGAGATCATGGTAAAACCAGACATATCGACAGAAAGTACCATTTCATCAGACATAGAGTAGAAGAAGGCCATCTTATAGTGAAGAGGGTGTCATCTGAAGATAACCCAGCAGATCCCCTCACAAAGGGTCTGAGTAGGGCTAAGCATATTCAGCATGCTCGGAGCATAGGACTGAAAGATGATATTAGTTTTAGTAGTTAGATTGGTTTTGTTCTGAAACTTGTAACAAAGTAAATGTAATTGACTTTTGGTGATTAAATAATAAAGTATTATTTATAAGTTTGGGTTCTACCTTTTGTCAATTGTTTATTATTGTGTTTAAATTTTGCATGTTTTACTTCCCGAATAATAAGATTATTCAAACTCCACAGTCGCTCGTACTTTTGGAAGTAAGTAGTGAATCAAGACTGTCATGAACTGGATTGTAGATTGTCTAAGGATAGACATGGCAATAGATTTTGCTGCAACGTTCATGAGTACTCAGAAATTGAGATTTGAGTATTGGATAAACCCTTGCTCAGAGTATTACTTCATGGAATCCATCACGAGTAATACTGAGACGATAATATCTTATAATCTTGAAACAGAGATATATGAGTTGTAATTTGCAAGTCGGTTATGCATTGGTAATACGAAAACGCATCAGTAACTAGGTGTTATAAAACGTATTATCATGTATGATTTGATGAGCAAAAGATACAAGTATATGAGTCAATGTTTATTCGTTCCTTTTCCTTAATGGGAAAAGCGATATCTGTGGGCCCCTCGATGATTTGGTGTTGACTTATGTGCTGGGCCCAGCCAGGACTAAATTGATGTGTTCAATTAGAAGTCCTACATCATCACTAATCAGGAATCGGGAAACATAGATTCTGGACAAAGAGGTTGATTGCATTCCATGTCTTTTGTCTAGGGATATCTAGCAGAACGAAGGATTATATGATCACTTATCTTAGGACACGTAACTGACTGGGTCAGAGTTCGGCAGCAGCTTTTTGGAAGCTACAATTTGCTGGTCAAATTTTGAAGGCATACTAGCAATTATAGTTACAGACTTATCCAAGTGGGAGACTGTTGGATTAGGTGTCTAAGCCCATAACTATAATTGGTATGTACTTGAATTGATAGCAGCACAGTCCTTTTGGGTTGCCCTCAAACCTAGCAACCGGACAAGGAAATTATGAAAGGAGAGATATTAATTTATTATAAGATTAATAAATTAATAAGAAATCATTTGGTTTAATTAGTTGTTAACCAGAAATTAATTAGAATTAATTTTGGGGTTAAAAGAATTAATTATAAGGTGCAGGGACTAGTTTGCAATTATCTAATAGTTGAGTGGAAGGCTCTAGAACCCCCTTGGATAAGGGTGGACGAAATCTTTAGGGGAAACCCTAATAATTTCGTCCATGGGGGCTTGGATAAGGCCCTTGGGTTTGCTTAGGCCCTAAGCAAAGGATAACTAGGGTTTTCCTAAACCCTAGATCCCTCAGCTATATAAGGAGCCTCCTGGTTCATGTTTTGGTCACTCTTTTCTTTGGAAGAAACCCTAAGGGCCGAAATTTTGCATACTCCCTCTTCCCTCTCTCCTCTAATTTCCTTCTTGCTAGTTTGGGTGTGATTCCATTAGAGGCATTACACTTGTGGTGCTAAGCTTCCAAGAAGATCAAGATCAAGATCAAGGGAATCATCAATTGTTTACTATAACAATTGAAAGGTATGTAATTACTAAACCCTAGTTTGTAGATTTCGATTATAGCCTCTCTCCTCTAGGGTTCTTGTTTTGTAATTCAAAGTTATATGTTCAATAGATAAAACATAGATCCAAAGTAGGTTGCATGTGAACTTAGGAATTGTTTTTCTAGGTTATTTGTTTTACCTAAAACCCATCATAGAGTTTCTACTTCCTCAAATCCTCATCAAACTCCACAACAACCAATTAATGATTTATTCCATAGAGTTTAGGAGTTCATATGCTAGAAATAGAACTAGATTCAATCATTAACTAACTATAAAGATAAATTTCAAGATTTTAATCAAAATCCAAACCTTAGTTAATGGAATAAAGAGATTACAAAGAAAACTACCTTAAATCACTAAGATATGAAAGAGGGGAGAAAGAGATCTAATGCAAAGGATCTCCATGTAGAAAACCTTCACATGGATGAAATCATGAATGACATGAAAAGAGGGAGAAAGAAATCTAATGTTGGATTATGTGTCTAAGCTCATAACTATTATTGGTATAAACTTGAATTGATAGTAGCACAGTCATTTTGGGTTACCTCAAACCTAGCGATAGGACATGATGATTTTTGGAGAGAAAGGTTGATTTATCATTTGATTAATAAATTGAAATATAATTTATTAATATATTATGAGAATGATATATGAATTAGAAATAGAGATATATAATTAAAAATTAATCAGAAGTTAATTGGAATTAATTTTGGGATTAATGAAATTAATTAAAAGTGTAGGGGTTAAAGTGTAATTGTTCAATAGTTGAACAAGAGGCATTCTAGAACCTCCCTAGAGCCTTGGACGGTTTTAGGATGGTTTTAGGGTTCTAGAATTATCTTTGGATGATAATTAGCAAGCTAGATAATTACCAATTCAAGATAATATTATTATATTGGTTTTGGGTTTATCTATGGTTTCCAAGTTGCACTATATAAGGAGCCTTAACTCTAGCATTTTCGGCCACTCCAACTCCTCAAGGAATAGACGAAATTATACTCCTCCCTCTCCTCTCTCCATAATCTTCCTTCTTGCTAGCTTGGGTGTGAACCACCAGAGGCATGTCACTTGTGGTGCTTACTTCCAAAGCTTCTACAAGTCAAGGATAATTGTTATTTTCTATAATAACAATGAGGTATGTAATCCTAATTTATCGAAATTACCTATGGTTTCTAGGGTTCTTATTTTGATGTTCTTAGTTATAGGTTCAATAGAGAAAACATAGATCTTGTTTTCGTTTACATGTACACTTAAAAGTTTTAAGTTTGTTTTATTATGCCTAAAACTCATCATCTAATTCCTAGGAGTTTCTAATTATGACATAAAAAGTCCCTTAACTTTAAGTCCTCCAATACTACTCTGACTTGGAAATTAATTTCTATCATCATATTTATCATCTATTTTATTTATAACTTTTTTCGTTATTTACTTTTATATTACATTTTCATTATTTTCCATAAAAATGAAAATTTTATAGATCTATTTTGTAACACCCATTTCAGGTGTGTGTCAGTTCATTTAATTTTCAGAATTTTATTCTTGGGCGGCCACGGCATGACGTTATTTTTCTTGACCGCATTAAATGACCGAACACGACGTGGCAATGGGTGCCATGGTGTGACATCCGTTTTAACAAAGGCCCTATATAAAGGACATTATGGCTAGATTTTCATGATATTTCAGCCTCCATCACCCTCTCAAGACCAAAAACCTTAACCCAAGCCTTCTTAGGGTAAAATGACCATTTTACCCCTAGTCAAAGTCAACATTCTGGTCAAATTCAACGTCCCAGGTTGACCCAACTCACTGAGTTAACTCATTAACTCGCTGAGTTCTATGAATCAAAAACCCTAAAATCACGATTCAACTCGTCGAGTCATCCCCTTGACTCGCCGAGTTCCCTGGCTACTCATAGTCGCGATTTGGAAAATTAACTCGTCGAGTCCCTTCGCAGACTCGTCGCGTTCTACCTTGTACAACATCAGGACAAAACGACTCAACTCGTCGAGTCCCTCTATGGACCCGCCGAGTTCCTTAGTCTGTTTGGGCCATCATGAAGGATTAAGCCCCTACTCTTTAGATCTAAGCTTCAAACTTCATCTACATACTGGAAATGCCCTTTTAAGGGTAAAGTTTCCAACGTTACCCGTTATTAGTCCTTCTTAATGGGTTTAGCTAAAACCCTAGTTCCCTAGGACATAGATCCTAGTTCAAAAGCCATAATACTCCAAACTAAAGCATACTAATATAGATCTAGGCCTAAGGCATCATTTGAACACGCAAAGCTCCTAACTTTCCTTCCATCCATGGCCTTTTGGGGCTTAAAAGGCCATAATAACACCTTAAAGCTTGCGTGGGGCTTCCATGGTCATAAAGTTTGCACCTTTATGCCATGAAACCCCTTCTAGACCCCAGATCTGAAAGGTAGATCACTCGGGACGTCCATATCCCAAGGACTAAGCTTCTTGGACCAAAAACCACATAAAGTGACAAAGAAGAGATCTAACAAGCTATTAGGAAAGGTTGAGGCTTGTTTACCAGAAAATGGAGAGGATGAGATGTTGCTTCTATATTTACAATCTTCCCCTGGAATCCTCAAGCTTCTTCTCCTTCTACAAGCTTCAAATCACACAAAGATCACTCAAAAATGGCTCACAAGCTCACACTTAGCTCTAGGGGTTCGTGGATTAAAGTTTTGGAGTTGGAGGCTGGAAATAAGGCCATAAGGTGGGGATTAAGATGCTTAAATAGGGTGCAAAAACCTGAAATAGGGTTTCATCCTGACAGCCCTACTCGTCGAGTCAAGGCTTCTCAACTCGTCGAGTAGGTGACTTAAATCCCACGTCCAATCTCGTTTCTAATCGACGAGTCTGTGGCTCCCAACTCATTGATTAGCTTTTCAAAAATGAATAAATTATAATAAAATGTGTACCAGGAATCAGGAGTTACATCATGATGTGTTGCCAATTAATTTTTTTTGCAGTAAAGTAAGTATTGTTATTACAAGCATAGTATGTAATGAGAACATAATTATATTACTTACATCAGAAGACAACCATCCTCCATGACTGTCCGTATATAACTGTGTCTAAAACTCAATCGTAGCAAAACCAGTCAAATAACTATGACCAAACAACAACGAACCTTCATGTTCTTTATATGCACTTTGTACGTGTAACACCCGTTTATTTATTAGTTAAATAAATAAGTTAATGAATGAATGGTAGCCTAAAATAAATAATTATATATGCAGGGTGTTGGGTTCGAGGAGTTAATTTCCACATTTCTAGAAGTCGGGGGTTAATAGTGTGTGTTTGGGACTCATTTTATAAATACTTATGAAGTCAGGGGCTCCGTGGTAATTATTTGGATTTAATTTAAAAGGAAATGAGGTGGAGGGGTTGAATATGTCATGAATAAGATATTTGGGGCTGTTTGGTAAATTTTATACCTAAATTGTAAAGGTTTTAGAGGGAAGGGTTTAAATGGTAAAATTGGGGCTGAATTTTAAAGAAGATTCTATGGGGAGGGGCTGATTATGTCATTATGGAAATGTTTAAGAGGTATCGGGTATAAAGGGTTATGAAACCCTAACCCTGAGACAAACCCTCCAGCCGTCACCTCTCCTTTTCATATCATCTACAACCGCCACCGTTCATGGATGCTCCTTCTGCCGCCATTGTTAAAACCGGAAACTGCCAACCCTTCCGTTACTAGCGAAGACAAAGAGCCATACATTGTTGTCGTGTTGTTCGGGAGGAGCGGGAGAGCTGGGATTGTGGGAGTTGCGACTGTTGCCGACATCGTGTCAGCCGGAGACGGAGGAGTAGTTCGTCCCCGTCACTGTTGCTTAACTCCACCCTTTCTTCTCCCTCGGTTCGTTGAAGTGCCATCGTCCCTCCATGACTCCTTTTTCTTCTTACTCTGCCTACCGTCATTGCTTTATCTCATCACCGGCAACCACCATGGGTGGTGGCTGTGAGCTTGTGTGGGTATGTGATGTCGCTTCAAGACTCGTGTGACTGCTAGCTTGCTGCCATCGGAAACGAGCTCCTAGAGGCCACCTTTCGTTGTATGCTACCACCTAACGTCGTTAACCACCGCTGCCTTCGCAAACTGCCGCCATCTAGCGCCTTCTCCACCTCGTATGCCACCAGGTGGGTGGCTGTGCTACTGTTTCGGGAAAAGAGTGTTTATTTTAGTGAAATGGGGTGGTTTGTTTGGCCGGTAATCGTAAGAGCCGCCACTGCCACCACCGTGAGGTGGTGGCTACCGCCATGAACCACCATTGTGTGTGTTTATGTTATTAGTGTGTGTATTTTAGTGTATGTGTGTGTGGATAAATTCGGTATTTCACATTGTAAGTGTAACAAAAAAAGAGGAATAATGAAAAGAACTTGAAAACCACCACCGGCCGCCGTGTCGGGTGGCAGTGCGCTTTGTCTCTTGTGATTGATTCGTTTGGGGTGCTAGAAACCCTAATGGGCTCAAAGGAGCTCTAATGGGCCCAATGAAGCTTAATGGACTCTATTGGACCCAATAAAACCCTAATGGGCTTAATAATATTTTAGTGGGCTTAATAGGCCCAATAAAGCCCTGATTGACATAAAAGGTGAACAAATTGATAAATGGGCTAATATTTGGATTGGAAAACCCTAATGCCAATGAAACCCTAACTTTAAGAATCAATCGGGTCGCACACACGAGAATTATTTAGTAACTTGAGATATTAAATAAAAATCATTGGCAAAGATTAATCTAAGCGACATTGGACTTAAGGGATTAAGTCCTTAGAGGATTAAGTCCTTAATGGGTTAAGTAGGAAACTTAACCCTAATCATCATTTTATGTGAAACCCTAATTTCACTTGGGTTTATTATTGGGCCTTTCTATTGGGCCTTGATGATTGGGTTATTAAGTGGACTATCCAAGATCAAGCAAATGGTCTAGAGTATTTAATGGGCCTAAGGTAAGGCCCAAGTAAGGGGCTTGGGCCCAATTTGTAAAATTGCGCCATAGTTTGGGCCTTAATGATTATATGATGTTGGGCCTTAGAATGAGACCATGTATAGGCCTAGGCCCAATTTGGAAAATTGGGCTATGTGTTGGGCTATGATTCCTAATTGATTTTGGGCCTATGGATTGGGCATTGGGCTTGAATTGGCCAAGTTAGGGGTAATGTAGTAATTACCCAAAGAATGTACGTATGGTTTTGTATTAGGACCCAATTATTAATTGGGTGTTATTTTGGTGTTGACAGCTCTAGAATCTGTCAGCCAGCAGCTGGGGTCGAGTTTGTGGGACTTCAGCAGTGTGGGATTGAGTCTGCGGGACGTCAACAGTGTGAGGTGAGTTACCTTCCAGTAGGGTGGGTCTAAGGCCACAATGTCGGCCCACCAACAAGGGTAGTTGGTAGATAATTGTCTTTGTGATAATTATCTTGGTATGTTTATGTGATATGCTCATGAGATATGCTTATGTGATGTGCTTATGAGATATGTTTATGTGATATGCTTATGTGATATGCTATGTGTGTTAGTGGTAGTAGAAGGGAATAGTTTTTTCCTGACTCGGTCGTTAGGATTGAAGGGTAGGTCAGTACCCCAGAATTGTCTGACTGTATGATTATATCATGATATTATATGATAGTGGTAGGGGATGAAATAGTCCCCGGTTACCGGTTGAAAGATACCGATGGCGGATACCGGTTGAAAGATACCGATGGCAGATACCGGTTGAAAGATACCGATGGCAATTACCGGTTGAAAGATACCGAAGGGGTATACAGAACCCATGCAATGCTTATATGTATGTTTATGATATGTTAGTATGTGATCAGTATGTTTATGATATGTTAGTATGTGATCAGCATGTTTATGATGTTAGTACGTTCAGTATGTTTATGACATATTATTATATGATAGTGGTAGGGGTGAAATAGTCCCCGGTTACCGGTTGAAACATACCGATGGCAGTTACTGGTTGAAAGATACCGATGGTATTATGTGGTATGTGGTATGATGGGGGAACTCACTAAGCTTCGCGCTTACGGTTTATAGTTTTGGTTTCAGGTACTTTGTTTCAAAGGAATGGAGCCAGCATGGTCGCAGCGCATCACACTATGTTTTCCGCACACGAGATCCTTGGGATTATACTTTGATATGGTTTCATAATATTATATTTTGATTATTCACACTCTGATTTTATGTAATAACCTAATTAAAAATGAAATTTCTGGCCTGAAATTTTGGGACGTTACAGTACGGTAGGCTCTAAAAGATTGTCCAACGATGTTGGTTGTTTCCATGTAACACCTTTCCTCTTCATTTGTATCCATGACAAATTATACCATATGGACATAAATTTTTAGAGCTTAGAACGCCTATGAGGTGCTTGCAACAGTCTTTTATATTCATCCTGTGAAATCTCTTCTACATCCAGCGATTGAATAGGCGGAGACGGCTGCTCAAGGTTGTCATTCAATGGCTGTTCGGGGGTGCTTATGGTATAATCATGTTCCCATAAGTCATCAACGTTGTAGTATGCATGTACGGTTCAATAATATATACTTGTAAACAATGCAAAAACATAACGACCGTAAACGATGAAATAATTAAAAATGTAGCTCTACCCCCTTCGAGGTACCAACATCATCTCCGGGACTCTTATTGATAAGTTTTAGAACCATGGCTAAAGTAGCGTCATGCTCTGATAAATGTTGATCATGTGACCTCAATTGCTCGCGACATTCTCTGAGCTCATTTTTCAATTGACGGACCTTGTTTTGCAAGTCACTAATAATTCGTTCCTTGTCAGTTGATGGGTCAAGAGTTCGCGGTGGTGGTGGTGGCAGGTGATATGGATCATCTATTTGTGCCTTCTTTTCCTGAGGCTCACAGGTAGGGGAGTTCTAGGGAGATGGTGTTGGGGAAGATGCCCAGCGAACTTCGGTGTCGGGAAAATCAAGGCCATCAATCCAAACCGACCTAACTATCAACCATTCAGCACGTATCTTCTCTTCTGTCTGCTCCAACTTATGTTCGAGTCTAGTATCCTAGTAACAAAATTATAAAATTATAAATAAACATAAATTATAAAATAAATAAATATTTAAATAAAGTAACCCTACGTCGTTGATTTGTAAAAAACTGGTTGCATTCAGGCTTTTCAGAAGGCATCAGTTTTGACCATGCAACAGCCTGATGGATCATATTCTGTTGTCAGGTACCAAACAAACTGCTCATCAGAAAAATCTCAAGAATCCATATCTGAATGTAAACAAAAAAACACATAAAAAATTGTTAGAATGTTAGCAAACAAAAATAAATAATAATTTTTTCATCATATACTTACCTTAAAAACGTATAAAAACCTGTTTAGGGTGTAAGTCATTTTTTGAGGTTGTTTATCTTTTGGTTCGATTGGATGTATATGCTCGTCAACCTTATTGAATACAGTTTCTATCTGTGAGTACAATTGATCCCAAATTATCCTCCCCCATGAATATCTGCCACATAAAAAATTAATTAATAATTAAATTTCTAAAAAATATTAGTGACGATAACTAACTATAATCAATAATTATAAAATAGATGACATTATACCTTTTGAATTCATCAATGTTGGATAGCAGATTGAAATACTCTTCTGTAACAGTGTAACATCCCGAAATATCAAGAGTAGAGTGAAGGGCTAAAAGAGTAAGTTGTGGAAGAGTGACTCGGCGAGTCCACGGATGGACTCGGCAAGTAGAGTCGCGGCTGGGACGCATGTTAAGTAGCCGACTCGGTGAGTCGGTAAGGAGGACTCGGCGATTAGGCGCTGAGTGGAGAAAACCCTAATTCCCGGAGTTGAGCCCTATATAAAGAACATAACAGCCCACTCTCAGCCTCTTTATTCATCTCCAAGTCCAGAAACCCTTAGCCTTCGTGTGTGAGTGATCATATCTCAATTGGGAGCTTGAAGGAGAGGATTATTGAAGGAATTTTGAGAGATTGAAGGCTTGGAGCAAGGGGCTTTGCTTGGATTCGAGTTCCATTGCAGTTGGGGCGTCCATTGGAGGTAATATCTCATTCTTGGGCTATTGTTATGTTATTTCTTCATTTTGGGGTTTGTGGGATCTTGCCTATGGATGTAATTGAAAGTCTAGGGGTTAGATCTGAGGTTGCTACCTCAGATCTGGAGTGGGAAGAATCAGAGAGCATGAAAGTCCCTGTGTTGGAGTGTTTAGTGAAGCTTTCATGTCCCAAACCCTAGCCCAATGCGCAAATGACCCAGATCTCTATGGATTCATGTAAAGTTTGCCACTTTACGTGATGGATGAGTTGTAGGAGGCTAGATCTATGTTTTGGAGCAATTGCATGGCCTGGAGTGCTTCTGTATAGATTCAGACCGGTGGTACTCGGCGAGTCACATGGGTGTACTCGACGAGTTGCTTGAAGACGAGCTGGGACTCGGCGAGTTGGAAGAACAACTCGGCGAGTTGGATGAGGATGGCCTGGAACTCGGCGAGTTGTATGAACAACTCGGCGAGTAGGTTGAAGATAGCCATAGACTCGGCGAGTCTGTTCTTGGACTCGGCGAGTCTGTTCTTGGACTCGGCGAGTCTTGTCGAAGAGTTCCGATGTTCTCTGACTGAGTCGAGAATCGGTGAGTCAAGGGATGACTCGGTGAGTTGTGTGCGAGAGGACTCAGAAGTTGTGGGACTCGGCGAGTTAGGTCGCGGATTGAGTGGAGTTCTGAGTATGGGAACTCGGCGAGTCTCGGGGTGACTCGGCGAGTTAGGTCGCGGATTGAGTGGAGTTCTGAGTATGGGAACTCGGCAAGTCATCGGGTTGACTCGGCGAGTAGGGTCAATCAGGGGTTAACTTTGACCTTGTCTTTGACCAAGGGTTGACCAATGGTTTCCAGGGGTATTTTGGTAATTGTTGATTATTGTTTGAGTTCAGTGCATTGGAGGCTGTCCAGAGGTGGAGATCGTATCGGTGATCGGAGCAGCTTGAGTTATCTGTTCAGCAGGCAGTTTCAAGGTGAGTTATTCTCACTATATCAACGGGGTTTATGGCACCAAGGCCGACCCTTTATCGGATGGAAATCCGGGTAGTGTCTGTTGTTATGATATTGCGGAATATGGGCCGGAAGGCATTACGTTATGGGCCGGAAGGCATTATATGTTGTGGGCCGGAAGGCATTACATGTTGTGGGCCGGAAGGCATTGCGATGTGGACCGGAAGGTCATGGCCTAGAAAGGCGTATGTGTGTAATTAGTATGTTGACTGATTCTTAGGGTGATGTTATGCTAGTGACCGGTTAGGTCGGTATCTTGGTTAGGGTAATGATATGTTATGTGATCTGCTGATCAATTGTTGACTGTGATCTGTTGAATGATTATGTGTTATGTGCACAGTTGCTTGGTCTGGGGTTTGACCCGATATGTAAGGTTGTTCTATGTTCTGTTATGTTATGTATGCTGTTATGTTATGGGCCGGAAGGCGATGTGTTATGGGCCGGAAGGCAATATGTTATGGGCCGGAAGGCGATATGTTTTGGATCGGAAGGTCGTGGCCTGAAAGGGCGTATTTGTGGTTGGTATTTTTGGGGGTATCTCACTAAGCTTTCGGGCTTACAGCTGTGGTTTTATGTTTTCAGGTTCTCAGGAGTCTGTGGCAAGGCAAAGACGTGATCGTACCGTTCCCCGCATTGGTGTTTTATGATTTGAACCTGGGAAAAATACTCTGTTAATTAATGTATTGAAAACCTTTTTGTAACAACGTTGTTAAAATGGGTGTTTTTTGAAAAGTTTTAATTGTTTTGAAATTTTGGTCGTTACAAACAGGTTGTTTAAGCAACCACCCATTGAAACCCTTCTCTAACAAGTATAGACACTACTAGAAAAACAGCCTTTTACGACGCTCATTGCGCGTCGTAAAAGGCTCAGACGACGCGCAAATGCGCGTCAAGGAAGGCCCTGTCATAAAGAGAGACGACACGCGTTTACGACACACAATGTGTATCAAGGAAGGCCCTGTCATAAATGAAGACGACACGCATTCGCATGTCGTAACCTTACGACGCGCGTGTTAATGACACGCAATGCGTATCAAGAAAGCCCCTGTCAAGAAAGGCCATGTCATAAATGAAGATGACACACATTTTTGCGTATCATAATTTTAAATGTTTAAAAAAAAATATTATTTATAGATTTACTTATTTTCAAATTAAATTTGTATTTAATGTTTCCTAATAGAAAATAAAATATCATATACAAAAAATAGAATTCATTGCATAAATTTAATGTCATACAAATAATCGTTCCATGGAAAGATAAAACAAATCAATAAAAGTTGTAACAAAATTTTACAAACTAATTACATACAAGAAATATAAAAAAATATACTGTCAAATGCTTTTCAAAGTCTAATCTCCATTTTAGCTCTTCAACTCACTTCTGCAACCATTGGTGGTTGTTAAGTTCACCCGACATCCTTGTTGGAAAAATCAGGGTTTCCTTCGACTTCTCTCACTTTGTCCACACCCTCAAGCCTCTTTACTGCAGCCTCACGAAACCTTAATCTTAATTTCAATCCCTGTATCTCATCTTCCCTTTGTTTTGCCTACAAATACCCCAAAATAAAGCAACAAACCTTTTAACTAAATCATAAAAGTATACATTTTCTTGTAATAAAAGGATTAGAACCAACTACGTTAAGTTACATACCAATTTCATGGCAGCCTGGCTTTCAGCGGTTACTGCCTGTAACGTCAGGTCTTTATCTTTTTCCCTCCTAAAAGCACCAACAAGGGCTACTTCATATTCTTTCTTCTGCAAATATATTACACACAACCTCAACATTTTTAGAATTACATCTTCTAAACATCTTTCAATTCAAATGCCAAAAAAAGCAACTACTATATAAGAAATAACACTTAATCACAAACACTATATTTTCAATATATTTCTTAGTTTACTTTTGAAAAATCTACTCAATTATAATAACTTGGGAAATTTTTTAAGAATAAACAATAAATGAGTGTTGGAAACTGTAATAAGGAAATAGAAGAAAGTGATTTTCAACTGAAACAGAAAATTAAAGAGTTTATGACTATTTTATCAGTGACAATAACAAGTACCTGAGACATCCGTTTAACAGCAGTAACTAGACTAAATGATCCCTGAAACCCTTCCCATCTGAAGCCTCCCGGAGATCCCACCGCCCAAGCATCATTTTCATGATTTCCAGTTCCAGTTCCCCCATTAATCACGCTTTGAAGCTGAGATACTTATTTTTAACAACCATAAAATCTTCGATTACAACCAACACCATAACATATATATATATATATATATATATATATATAGACACACACACACTGGGTAGATTTTTTTCAAAGTACAAAAAAGAAATATAGAATTTGGTTAAGGGATGAAGGTGTTAATGAAAAAAGATATATAAGAAATATAGAATTTGGTTCAATGATATCGGAAGTTTTTTCTGCATTAAATTAGTCTCAACTTCCCTTGATCGTTTATTAGGCCAAAAGGCAGGGCTATTATGCTCTCTACCAGAATAATTTACTGGATCAACATGATGTGTGGCTGGAACTGTCATATGTAAAATCAAACATCAGATAACATAGGGTAAAGAGTGATTCATTAATCTTAGAATCATGGAAACTCACCATTTCCAAATAGCTGCAATTGGTTTGAAGGACACTGAAAGACACTACTAGAAAAATAGCTTTCTGATATCTGTAATAACACATTTTCAGGGTATTATTACTCATGATTTTAATCCTGTATTAATATATATGAAACTTACTGTTCCAATTGAGCTGAAAATTGTGCGATTTTCTGCTTGCATTGGTTTGCAGAAGTTGTTACTTCTTCACCCTGAAAAAGATCAAATGCTTTATTATAGTAAGCAATAGCTTGCTCCAAATTTTGCTCCTGTTCATATAACTCAGCAATTTCCTACATAGTGAAACCAAATTATATAAAAACTAAATTAAAATTAATAAATAAAAAACTAAAAATAAATGATAATCCTATGATGTATGTACCTTGCAATATCTGGCAGCCATGCTGAGTCTTCCAATTTCCATGAAAATGTTTAATGCTTGCTCTAGGTTAGCTATGCACGCTGCAGACATTTAAGATAAACATTTTTTTAGATATCCAGGAAAAAAATGGATTAAAAATCATTATCTTTTTAGTTTATACCCTTGGTGCTTGTTTTCTTGTATGAGTGAGTTGCATCAACATAAGCACTAGCAGCTTCATGTTTGCTATCCATCTAGAAAAAAAAACACAAAATCAAGATTATAATGGGGTTCATAAACTGATGATAGAATTGGCAGCTTTTTCTTTGCAAGTTTATACCTTAATCTTAGCTAGAACCAAACTAGAACTAACAATGAGGTAGTTTTGGGGAGCATATCCTAGGAAGGAGGCAAGGTTACCACATCAATAGATTCAATCATAACACTTCCCCACCTAAAGACAGGTGAGGGGTCACATGTGACTCATATCACAAATCATAATATACCTATTAACATCACAAATATAGAGAGTGGTCAGAATGACCAAGGGCATTCCAGTAATTGAACTCATCAACATCTCATTTCCAGAACTAACACGTAACATCTCTTGAGTATCAAAATAATTAGAATTTCTAGAAGTAGATGTGTTGCTTGTGATCAATGTGTTTGATAGAGCAAAGATCGAACTATTAACTACCTGTCACACAAAAAACATCAAGTGAGTCATCATAATTCATCACAGAACAAAAATTTCTATTCAATTTAGAGAAAATAATCAAAGTTGTTATAAGCAAACATAGTTTAAATGCAGGGAATAGGGTAAAGTATGCAAACTAGCAATCTTAAAAATGAAGGAATTGTAGGTGTTACAGGAAAAATTAAGGTATCAGTGAAGAAGAAGAAGAAGAAAAAGAAGAAGAAGAAGAAGGAAATCACCTCAACTAAAACAGACATTTCATCAACAAATATTAGACCCAAGATCCCTGAAGCATTCCCATTTAGGACTGCAGAGAAACCACTTACACTTTTTCAAGAGACCAATTATCCTTCCTGTTTGACCATGAAAACAAAAGGCAGATGATAAAACATTTAAAATAGGGTAAAGGGTAACAACTTGTATGTACAAGAACTTGAAATATACATAAATCTCGAGACTTAAAAAATTGATATGTTTGACCATGAAAAGTCAACATCATCTTTTTGTTAACAGAAGTAAAAAACGATGTATCACAATCCGAAACCCCTAAATTCACATCAATCTTGAAATGATTATAATATGAATTTTAACATTTAAGAGAATAAAAGTAGAAATTTTACCTACAATGAGTAGCAAACTGCCATTCTCTTCAGTCTCAGCTCCTCTAGGAATGGATACGCTTTAGCGAGAACACTCAACCATGGATGAACATCAGCTCCCCAATCCTCTGGTACTAAATTGAAATCTGAAAACCTCGGTTTCCCCTTCAAGGTTACGCTCCGAATCTTAGGAATCCTCCTGGCTACATTCTTTGGCGGCAACGAGTAGTAATTTCCAATAAACACATGACGTCTGCTCCACCGCTCAGCGTTGTACCAATCTTTACATACTAGAGACACGAAACTGCAGTCCTTGTGAGACTTTATCGGCGAGAGCACCGGTTCTAGAACCTCGTCAGGAAACGGATACACCGGAATTGATTCCGGCGACACCTCAGCAAGATCAACCGGATCAACTCGGTCAACCGTTTTGGTTCGCTTCTTATTTAGATCCATACTTCACTGGAAAATTTCAATTAATGATTCATCTCATTTCAATAAGATTCGAAGCTAAAATCTTCATATTTCATAACTAGAATTCAAAGAAATTCACTGCCGAGATTTCTCCAAAAACTTCAATCAATCGTGGAACTGATTTCAGTTCAAGACTAACAGACAAAAACTTCAATCAATCGTGGAGGCAGTTTTAGGAGTTTGACATCATGGGAGGTGGGAGCGTATTCGCAGGGGAAGGTGGAGGGATAACAATCATTCCGAAGCTTGATCAATACTGAGAGAGGGGATGCATCAGGTGCAAGATACGCACGCATCGTGCATCAGGACCTAGGGCTTGTAAGTACAACAAAAAAATCATGAGAAACCTTCATCGCCGGAAAGAAATATTGTAGATGGAAGAAACCCTGTGAGAGAGAAAGCAAGAGTCGATTTGAAGCAACCGACAAATGAAATTGAAAGGTAAAGGCGCTACATTCTTTTTTTTGTTCGTGTCAACACACATCAACATAGAGAAATCGAGAACCCCCTACGGGTTTGATCTGTTCAAAAGACGGGATCAGAGATTTGGTGATATTGCGATTTTGTTGTGGGAGAAAAGAGGATCGGTGATGATATTAGGTTTTTTTGGGTATTAGAGTGTGTGAGAGAGAGAGAGAGAGAGAGATTGAGAAAGAGAGAGAGAAAAAGAACGATGGAAATAAGGGAGAGGATAACAATGGCGGCCTTTCAAACTTTTTGGATTTTCGTTTCCCCCCAGCTGCAAAAAAGAGAAAGCGTCTTTCATTAAAAAAATATAAAGTGACATTTCTAGACGACGCCCATTTTTAAGTAAGTGCCCTCCGTGTTTTTAATTTTTTTGTTGGACATTAATTTTAGGGCGCGCACAAAAGCGTGTCTTTTATACTTCAAATTTTAGAAGAGATGACATTATTTTTAGGGCACATGCTTTTGCGTGTCGTAAATCACCGCGTGTCATTGTTTGCGCGTCATTAAATGGCTGTTTTCTAGTAGTGAGAAGACATAGATGGACTGCATCCTCGTCCGATAATTCATTAAGTGAATGTTTAAACACCTTAATAACATCTTCTAATTTGACTGAGACATTCCTCGGGATCATAGGAAAGGCACGGGAACAAAAGGCGGCACCGGATGCAGAAGCAAGAAAATAGTCACCAAATCGGAAGCTGGTGATGAGACAAAAAATTTTCTTCCCGAAAGAGAGCTCGTAACCCCCAATCTTAAAACCATTTTATGTACTTGGCTTTGGGGTTCGGTGACAACTTCGTGCCAAAACACGTAATGTAGAAGCAAATGATCCTCATCTACATTAGGAATGTCTAACCACCTTCCAAAACATGTATTCCAGAACATAGTCTTGCATTCGGGTCTGTCTCTGAATGCCGCAATAATTTGCTCGCCGATTTTGGGTTTACAAGAAAGTGTATTGGTTGCATCAAAAACTATGTTGTGTTGCACAAATAAAAAAGGTGTTAACATTTCATTCCGAAATGAAAATGACCAATATTATGGACCAGTTCATCATGTTCCGGACGAGTTTATCGTGTTGCAGAACAGTTCCTCGTATTCCGGAGACTTCCATAATGAACTTTTACATCTGAAACACTACATTTCTATGTAAATCAACAATACTAAAGAATCTAAACTACTTTTCACTTGGTCCTACAATAATGACATCTTTAATTTAAACTCTGGAACATTTTCAGTTCATTCTGGAGGTGTTCTACGCATTCCGGAACAATATCTGTAGATGAATAGGCATAAACAAACAAACAAATAAAGTAAAGAGAAATCGAAGAACGTGCCCGTGAAATAACAGGGTCGTAGTGCTCTTCTTCCATTTGGAGTTGTGTGTCAGAGATCGGACTTACGTCTCGGAGATTGGAATGACGATCGAAATCGGAAGTTGAATGGCCCAGAATCGAAAGTCGGAGCAAGATCCGAAATAAAGGCTTTGGTCCGGGTTTTTTCAAATTATATTCCGGATTTTGAAATTCAAATTCCCGATCCGGAACACGAATGGATAGTTCTGAATGGCAATTTCGAACCTACGGTTATGGGTCGGCCTACCCAAAAATTAGACTGAAATATGTTCCGGAATGTCTCATTCCGGAATAAATAGTCGTTTTAAAAAATATATATATATATTTTAAAAAAACACAAAAAGAAAAAAAAAAAAAAAAGAAATAGTTAGATTACTCAATTTCCCTCCAAAAGATGTATATTTACTCATGTATTACATGGGTTAAATAAAAAAAATATAAAGGTCTAAATATTTAAGAACTTTGGATTTATAAGAAAAATAGTGAATTATTAAAATTGATTTTTTATCTTTTAAATTTAAATAAATCTATTAAATAAACTAATGAACTTTAATTTTGGAATTTTGAAATAAGAATGTAAGTTCATTAATGAAATTGATATTCATTTATTACTATATTTATTGTAATTATTACATTAAAGTATTATGTGCAATTTATTAAAATAAAAAAAAACTTATAAAATAACATGTGGAAAAAAAATTAATTCAAAATAACTTTGACAAATTGAATGAGTGACATGTGGCAAAAAAAAAAACTTTTATTTATTAGAGTAGATTTATTGTAATTATTACATTAAAATATTATGTGAAATTTTTTAAAATAGAAAAACCCAGAAAATGACATGTGGAAAAAAATTATTTCAAAATAACCACAATATGACATTTAACAAATTGAATTAAAGTGTGACGTGTAGCAAAAACATACTCATTTATTAGAGTAGATATATATGTAAGCCGTTGATAATTTTTATATATCAATAAAGTGGTTACATATTTTAGTTTCTCCAATTTAAAAAAAGCTCGTTATTAACCCTATTTCATATAATTTTTTACGTAAATAGGATTAAGTTAAATACAACAATATTATAAAAGTTATGATGTGAAAGACAAATAGTTGGTGGGATAGAGAAGGTGTATATGTGTATAGTATGGGATGCGTCTGCGTGCGTGATAGAGACGTAAGAGAGAGAGGGGTTTAGGAAGAATAAGAATAAGAATAAATAGGTGGCGCGTGCTAGGAAACCAAATCTCCGACCGGTTTGACTGACAACCGGACAGGTGCCGGTCCATTTATTTGACAGACCCAACATAGCCTGCGATCAGGACCCCTGGCTCCGGTTCAACCAATCATCCAACATCTACCTTTACTAATTTCTTTTAACAATATATAATATATAAATAAATAATAAATGTTTATTTTCCATATTTTATTTACATTATTGTATTTTTCAAATTGTAGTTAAGACATCACATGCGTTCGACCAATTTGGTGGTGCTGATTTTCAATCAATCGAGATTAAATGTTATATTCATGTTGTGCTACCTAAATTTGTTCATGTATTTATTTCACATTCATTATTTGTGGATTAGAATCTTATAGATGTCTAGTAGTGAAGAGACCATAGATAACAAAATGTACAAACTTTGAATAGTTCAAAAAGGACAAGCATATGGATGATGTGATCTAAGTATTATGACAATATGTATATGTTTATTATTTTGTACTCATTAATTATATTATCATTCCATGTTACCAAGAAATAGATATGTTACCAAGAAATAGATTGATGATATGGCAAAAAGGTATTTTTACTCTTAAAGAAAAACTAAGAATATTTTTTCATGTGATTCTACTAATGTCATAGTAATTTAATTATGTGTACTATAAATGTGAGTTCTTAGATCGAGTATGGCTGTCACCAAACTTTTCAAATTTTTATTGATTTAAGCATTACATTATTCACATTCACATCAATGTGGAAGATAGAATGATAACAATATGCATCGCTAACCTTTTAGGCCGTCCGGTATAAATGTCATGAGCTCTTCTCATGGCAGGGTGGTCACAGTCGTGCACACCATCCTTGGTGTCATGTCTGTGGCGTTTAGTGATATATATATATATATATATATATATATATATATATATATATATATATATGTGTGTGTGTGTGTGTGTGTGTGTTTGTGTTGGAATTACAATGACTACCTAAAAGATGTTCATGCTCTTTTTTGTGGGAAGTATATAGTTATATCCATAAATTTTAGGATAATAACATTTGTATGCATGATATATTTACTACTAACAAGCTCAACGACATCTAATAGAAGTAAATTAAGTAAGCAATTCTTAATCATAATGTAAATACAAATCAAAATATATGCATAGTTTAATAAAATTGTTACATAATACTATATGTTTAGTTAGTATTTAGTGGATTAAAAACAATCACATAAATAACATTTTTTCATTCAATGGATTTATAAAGTCCTCAATCTGAGTTAGAGCCCTAAATTTTGGTAATTTATGATCATTGAACTTTTTTGTTTAGTGGAAAACCAGTTGTTCTTTTTTTCTTTTAAATGTGCTTAGTTAGATTTCAATATATTGAAATAATTTTATGATAGAGTTATATAAAAAAATAAATACTAACATGATAATCTATTTAAATATAATAGAATAAACTGTGGGAAACTTAGTAAACAAACATATATAATTTACCTTTAAAAAAACTACATTTTTCAGTTTTTCAAAAATGACTATTTTCTCCTAAACGTTTCATTCAAGACCACTGTTTACATTCCGGACCACTTTTTAAAAAAGAAAAATTCAAAGAACGCTCCATTTCGAAATGTTTCATTTCGGGTTTGATCTTCAAATTCCGGAATTTTTTTTTTTTTGGTTTTTTACCATTTTTTTTAAATTACTCATTTATGTCCAAAATGTTTATTTCTAAGTATTAATATTAATGTTTTTCAATAAAATGTATAATTTTGTGCACTAATATATATATATATATATATATATATATATATATATATATATATATATATATATATATATATATATATTCATATTTACTATATTTGTTTAACTTTTTGTAAAATTGAAGTAAAAACAATTTTTTTTCTGAAAATTCAAGAATTATTTTTCAGATTTCAGACCTGTTTTTGAAATTTCAGAGTTTTTTTTGTTTTTTCGAAATCCAAAATTCTAGTATGGAATCCAAAATGTCATTCCGCAGTTAATCAACAAAATACTTTTTTTCTTGTCCAGAATAGCCCATTTCGAACAAATTGGTCATTTTTGAAAAAAATAAAAATAAAAAAGGGTTATTTTTTTCAAGTATACTAAAAAGCGGTTATTCCATTTCTCTAAATTGTGTGGTTGCTCCCAAATATCTAAAACAACGATCTTTTACAACTAGTTTTTGATTCTAATGTGGTAAAATTAATTAATAAAATGTGTATTTATCAAAGACCCGGTTTATTTTAAAATATGATGCCAGAAAAAAAAAGTAACCCCATTCCAAGATATGATCGTTATCTGTTGGGATATTGTATTTAAAACGTGGTTTTTATAAATTATAATAATTGATTTATTAAACATGACTTCTATGTAAAATAAGTTTCCAAACATTAATGCTTATAGGATGTAAAATGTTTTAAAAGTGCCACCACTCACTCACTCCTCTCTTATTATACTCCATGACAACACTTTTACAATAATAGTTTTCAATTTGACAAACAATTGGTTTCAATATTGTTAGAAAACAAATCTTAAACTTAAGCTAATTTTCATGATAAATAAATTCCAATCCGTAAATAATTTTATGTATCGATGTAATGATGTGATCTTAACAATCCTATGACATTTCTCCAACATTTTTTTTTGAAAGATGCTAATTTTATGTTTTTGGTTTTATTATGTTTTTGTATATATATTATTAACAAGTTTACTTCTAAAAGTGGGAATTTTGTATAGAATAATAAGATTTTGTTGAAAGTGAAATATGTTAGATTATTTAAATAAAAAAAATATGATATTCTATGAGATTAAAAACTAAATATGATTAAATTCAACAACAAGCCTTAAATTCAATAAAATGAATATAGGATTTCCAAAAGTAATGAGACAGTGAAAAAAATAGTTTATGGAATATACGGCATGGTTGGGTAAAAAAGGAACGGTAAAAAGGTAAAAAAAAGAGTGGTAGATTTTACGTGATTGGTGGGTGAAGTGAGCGAGAATTCCGGCAAGAGAAACAGAATGGAGTAGAGTACGAAGGAAGGTGAAAACGACGACGGATAAAGCGATAAAGATAGAGAAGGGAGCAATCCAATAATTGCATCCCCACGCTAATCCGACAGTCATCATTCTGTCGTTTGTAATTTTCTACATGATCTTCGCTTAGAGTGAGTGTGTGCATCCATCAGTCGCCATCACGACTACACCGTATTTATTTTCCGATTCTCCCGCTTAAGTTTTGGCTTTTTTCCTTTGTCTTTTGTTTCAACCAAAAATTCTATCTGATGTCGTTTTCAATTTCTTTATTTATTTTTAGTTCAATTTCCACAAAATATATAATACTAACTAATAGACAAATCTTTCTTACTTTCATTTTCATTTATATAAAATTTCAAATTTCTTTTTTGTTTGTTTTAGTGATGGACCACAAACAAATATCAGAAATAATACACTTGATTTTAAGGTAATTTAGCAGATTATGTTGAAAAAAAATTCAACAAATTCACACTGTGATTGAAAATTTGTAGGAAATTTTTAAATATAGCACCGACTATCCTTGTAACCCTTGTGATTTGTTAAGTTTTTTATATTCAGTTTTTTAACTAATTAATATTTATTATAAAAGTAGTATTATGTTACTATTAAGATGTAATCTAGAAGGGGTTTGATGTACAAGATAATGTTGAATTTTTTATAAAGTTATATATACAATAGTTTGATTTTACGTAAACAAAATGTAATGACGTTTTATTTTGGGATTCATTGAATATTATGGTATAATTTGATTAAGAACAAGATATTATAATATTATTAAATTAGTGTCGGTTGTATAAACTATAAATTGATAGAAACATAAGATATTATTATACAATTCGATTTAAAATGTGAAATACTATATTAAAGAAAAAAAAAGTAGTAATAAACAAAAGAATTGTTAAATGAATTGGTTAAAATATTTATATATATTGTATATGATGCATTTATGGATAAAACATATTTAGGTTCCGGTTTTGATAGTACTATAATACAAGACGATTATATATTTCCTTTAAAAAATAATTATTACAAACATTATAAATATGTGAAAATTTATTACATAGATTACCGTATAACAGGGTTATATGATTTTACAATCTTTTATTAGAAAAAAACAAGTATAAGTTAATGTCAAAGTTGTTTACACGGATTGCATCATGAATTTATATTTCTTTCGACATCAAAATAATATTAAAATTAGACTGACTACCATGAATGTAGCTATAGTCTCTTTGCTCATGGTCGGCATGCGCCATATTAGGGTAATATTGGTATATTGTTGTTGTAATGACATGTATCATCATTTTCATCACATCGTTGTCATCGTTGGCATTCAATATTGTGTTTCGGGGCCTATCAATTATATTCAACAAGGTAGTTTGTATGCCCCGAACAATCTCATTAGCTAATTCTTCCATGATGGCCTATATTTGTTGCATGACCCCACCCCGACCACAACGACGATCGAAATTAGAGCTTGCATGTATCGATTGTGCACGTATTGGTATCATGACAGCTCATTGGCTTTTTCCCTTATCCCTACCTCCCTCTCATCCTTGGTCGTGCCCACAAGTTGCGGTTGGGGTTAAAGGAGTCTCTAGTAAACCGCTAGGTGTAGTGGTATGAGCTTCAATTGGGATGTCTACTCCCATCAAATGTAATGTTAGCAAATCTCTTTGTAAAGACATGATAACTACATATCGACGATTTCAAGATAGTAAAGAAAACAATCATGCATGGCTATGTGAAAAGTAAATTCCAACGTATTATAAAGGGATAATATCACTATCGGGTAACAAACTTTTACAAATTTGTTTAAATGGTCACTTAGGTTTTTTTCTTGCGTTTTAAGGGCACAAAGTGCATTTTTTCGGGTTTAAAAGGTCACATTTAGATATATGACCGAGTAACTCAGATGACTTGGTGATTCCATTGGCAGTATAAGTCTATGTGGCAGTTTAGTCAACACAGTGTATCTACATCGAAGTTTGGTTTTGTTTAAGTAAAAATACATGAGATTGAACAAAAATCCAAATCCCATCTCATCGATAACTAAGTAACGATCACATGTTTTGCAACATAAGATAGAGTTTATACATAAAAAAAAGTCCAACGCCCTCTGATGATTTGGATTTCTTCGTTATTCTCATGAACGAACAGAAGCATCACACGATTTTCTTAAAACCTCTTCATTATCGTTTTAACCAACGCCCCTTTCATCGACTACTAGGGCACAAACAATTGACGCTTACCGAGTACACCACTTCCTCTGGTGTGACTCGAGAATCTTGAATTAACATTGCCCTCTGCAACTTCGAACCCAGGTGTGATTCTAGGGTTTTAGTGATGCTCCCTATTATGAGAATACAAATACCCATCCTTGCAGCAGATTAAGGTACGTGACGACCCCTTCATTTATGATTTCTTGAGCATGATTACCCCTTCGCTGTGCGATTCTAGCGGTTCATAATTCTATATGGTGTGATTGAGGGTACGCCTAATTTCATCGAAAGCTCTACCCTTTCCCAGAAATTCAACCATACGAAACCATTTTGCACCGGTGTTGAGCAAAACACAAGCTTTTACTGTTCTTACATAATCTCTTTGAAATTGAGTTTTTTTCCTTTTGTTTTTGAATATCTTGTTGTTTTTGAATCTCCTATAAGAAAAAGCGAAACCCAGAAAAGGAGAATTCCGATCAAAGCTCCTAAAATCGCAAAAATTGTGTTTTTCTTTGATCTTGATTTGGAAAAGGTATGTTGGACATAATGGATTTAATTAGAATCCTTCTACAACCAGTTAAATCAGGCAACAAGGACTAATTAAGCAGGTTAATGGGTACTTTGTGCCCTTAGAAAGAAAGAAAAAAAACTTAGGGACAATTTAAACTAATTGGTAATAGTTCATTACATAATAGTGACATTTACCCTATTATAAAACATGGAAATATTTGTCTTCTTCAACACCACAACAAAACTTAAACAAACCAACCAAAAAAATGCCTCAAAATCCATAAAGTTCCTTTATTCTATCTGGTAAATGTTACTCTCACTCCTTAATCTTGAGGTCATTATACTTCAAAATTCGTTTCCCTTCCTCCATATATTTTATATCTTATTCGCCTTCCCATCTTTAGGCTTGTTTAGGATGACCAACACCTCATGTTGTGGTCATTACTTATGCATCTCCGAGACAATGAATCCCTAGGTTGCGACCTTGGTTTGTCTCGCAAAACCCATCAGTCCTCCCCACAACCTATGTAGAGTGAACTTCTTCAATTATTATACCACCCTTTCCAACTCTCAAATATTTTTTTGTATCTCATGTCAGTCTTGACCCACCTCATACTGTCTGGTATGAGCCATGATCCATCCTCATATATTCTGTAACACTTGGTTTCAGATCTGCTTCTTTATTCGAGGTTGCGGCCCAATCTTCAGTGGTCATGAGGCTTAGGGCCTTGAGAAAGAAAGGATTTGACCCTTTTTCGATGTGGGCGTCGTGGTTTGAATGATCCAAGTGTTCGATGGTGTCTTTGGAGGTCAAGGGTATGATGGTAATTTGATAAGGACGTCTCTTATGGATTTTAGGTTTTGTTAGGGACGTTTTAAGGTTTGGGTGTGTTGCTAGGAGCGTAGGGCTTCTCGCCACCTTTTCGTGGATATAAGGTTCGTTGGAAACGGATCAAAGATGGGGAAGTTATTGCATTTTGAAGATATTGGCAGATTTGGCCCCTAATGGAAATAATTGGAAAATCGGTCCAATGAATGCAATGAGGGTATGCACGTGTTTGGCTGTGTATGCCCAGTATAAGCTGGGGTACGCCCAATGTAAGATTGGACAGTAAATACGAGTGTTTGAAGTTGTACGCCCAGCATACAGACATTACGCCCAGCATAATGAGCTGGATCCCAAAACCCTAAATTTTAGGTTTAACTCACTATTTAAACACCTTAAGTCCCAGGTATTAGCCTCGCTTTCATCCTCCAATGTCATAAACCCTAATCTTGTGTTGTAACCTCATCCAAGAGTGTTGTGAGCTTTTTATGTACATTTTTGGTGGGTTTTAGTGTATATTCAAGAGTGAAAGCTTTGTGGAAGGTGGTGAATCAAGAAGAAGGCTTATAGATCTTGAATTTTTGCTCCATTTCAAGATCATAAAAGGTAAAAAGTTTTATCCTTGCTCATTAGAAGTTGAGATCTAATATTATGTGGGTTTTGGTCCCATTTTGACCTCATGGATGAGATCTAGTGGTTGGACACCACTCCAGGAACTTTGAGTTGCTACTCTTAGCATTTCTGAGGTTATAATGTCACACCCCGAAAACCGAAGGCGGAAACATTTCCGGAGTTGACTCCACGTTGAGTATCAAATCCAATGTACATAGTAAGTAAAGTAGAACAACCATTACATTACATATAAAAGTTTTACAATTGTTTTCAAAAGTAAAGTTGTACAGTTGTGATACATAATATATTTATATGAACAAAATGAAACGGGTCTTCTGAGCATTCCGACTTCGGGCAAAAGATCTTCGGTACCTGTTCTAACGTTGACCTGAGAACACAAGCGGTTTGAAAATCAGCATAACGTTGGTGAGTTCATAAGTAGTTTTTGTTTTGGAAAATGTTCATGTTTCCTTTCTGTTTTTGAAAATGTAACAGACGCCAAGAAAATTCCACATTTTCTTAAAAGTTTATTGTTGTTTCACAATTACAAAGTATAGTAGGTTTATACACTGAAAACACATTACTAATGTGGAAAATGTATAGTTTGATTATCCGGTTTGTTAAACTGTTCTGTTTGAGTTCCAATGTATCCCCAGGAAAGTCCTATACTTTCCTGATTGTGAGTTATCATTTGTAAAAGATGTAATGTTATCTGTTTTGTTACACTTTTCTAGTTAGGTATATGATCCCCAGGAAGGCCCCATGCTTTCCTGAATGTTGGTTTTCATTGTAAAGATGTATTCTGTTAGACCTGGTTATGTACAAGGTTTCCCAGGAAAGTCTCATACTTTCCTGAATGTTGGTTATCAATGTAAAAGATGTATAAGTTATTCATTATTACTATAAGTAAATCTCTGTTATCCTAATTGCGATTTCCATAACCATACTAAAGACTGAACCTGTGGCAATAAGTAGTCCACAACCTTATGACTTTCGTCACCCTTGAACCATTTCGGTCCGGCTGTAGCTAGCAGCCAGGTGTGGGGTAGTCAGCCCCGTATAGATCTATACACTCAAGTCACGCTCTCTAAGTCCCAGAGATTCTGGTTACGGGTGTAGTCCTCCACTCGCGTATCTCTGTGGAGTGTTCGCCGAGGACGTGTCTCCAATCATACAGGAATAACAAATTTACTAGTAATAATATGATAATCCTCCATTCGCGTATCTCTGTGGAATGTTACCGAGGACAAGACAATGTACAAATTATATTGTTCATGTGTTCTAATGTCATGCTTTTAACTGATAAAATGTGGAAAACCATTTGTGAAATATATAAAACATAACAGTTTATAAAACCCATTTCACAAATAAATGTTTACGTGATCTGCATGTTCTACTGGTTATCAGTTGTATATATCAGTATTAAAAGCATATGAAATGTGAAACACACACACACGAAAATAAGTTTTGAGTACAAGAAAACCCTTGTACTTTGCTTGTGTTCCCCCCTGAAAACAGTGAAAAAGGGTAGGGGTATGAACTCACCGGACTCGGAAATGCGACGGTTTTGGATACTAGACGTTGGTTCGGGGCTTGTTTACTCGCGATGTCCCTATGTAAAATGTAATAATGTCCATATATAACTAATTAGATTTACAATCACTAATCATATGGAACATTACACTCCAACGAGGTAAAATACCTCAAAACGAGCGTTTGGAGTGACCCGGGTGACATCTACGGACGTGTATTGGCACTAGGGACTTAGGATTTGAGTTTACTCCCCAAGAGTAAACATTTTATGGAGTCTACAGCCAGAAAACACACACACACACACATGAGTTTACGGCCGTAAACTCATGTTGGTGTGATTTTGAGGGTTTAATGGCTTGAATGGACATGGGGATTGTTGGAATGGACTTCTAAAATGCCTTGGATTAATTTGTTTGGGTTTATACCATTTAAAAGGGAGTTTACGGCCTTAAACTTGGAGTTTACGGCCGTAAACTCTACTATGGTCAAGAATAATTCATTTGAGGTACAAAGAACAATCACATGTGATTCTAGTTAATTTTCCAAGCCTTGTTATGAATTTAGGGCACCATTTAACATATTTTTAGGAGTTTATGGTCGTAAACTCTTCTATGCTCATGAAAAATTATTTTTTGACACTTAAAACAATCACATGTGATTCTATAAATTTATGCAAGCCTTTGGAGTGAATTAGATGCATCTTTTGACATAGTTTCATGAGTTTACGACCAAAGGGTATGTTCTTAGGGCGTAAACTCCTATATGTGGTATTTTTGATGTGTTTAAGGTCTCTAAACTATTTTAAGATGGTTCTAGGATTTACTACAAAGCTATTGATTAAGTTTCAAGGCATTCTAACATGTAAAAATGAGTTTATCCCCCATGTTTGAGGAGTTTACGGTTCAAGCACATGTCTTGGCCTTAAACTCTTGTTTGTCCCTCAAAATTTATGTTTTAAACGTTTTAAGTCTCAATTTGCAAGCCTTAAGGTCGTATCTAAGTCCCAACAATGATTTGGAAGGGTTAAATGGCTCAAAAAACCCCATTTTTAGGTGTTTACGGCCCAAGCTTGATCCTTGGCCGTAAACACATGTTCTAGGTCCTAAAACTCAATTTAAACATCAAATTGAAGGCTAAAGAGGTTAGATAACAAGTTAAGGATGTTACCTCTTTGATTTGGAGCCTTAATTCTTTGTTTTTGGACCTTTGATTTTGGATGAGGAGAGAGGTTGGAAGTGATTATGGAAGAAATGGCCAAAAGCTTCAAATGAAAGCTTTGAATCACTTATATAGTGCTCGGGAATTGGACACGACGGAATTCTACCCGATACCGGCGTTAGGCGGGGCTTTTGGTCATACCCGACCAAATTGTCGTAACCCGATATGGTCGATTCTAGAATTATTCCGATAACTACTATGGGGGTGCTAGAATGATTCCTAATGGAATTAAGACACCCATTAAGTCATTTTAGATCGATATATGTTAATGACTTAATTTAATGATGAAATCGAAAACGGATTTGGAAACAGCGTTTGGTTGATCGAATTGGATTACAATTTGAGTTACAAGATGTGATATGAAATTTCGGGTTGTTACATTATCCCCCCGTTAGAGGGAATTTCGTCCCGAAATTCAAGACAAGATACAAGACAAAATACAAATCATGGATCTAGAAAGAGTTGTGGATACTTCTGTTTCATCGAGTCTTCTTGCTCCCAAGTGAACTCCGGTCCCCGCTTGGCATTCCAGCGAACCTTCACTAACGGGATGCAACTTTGTTTCGTATGTTTGACTTCTCGATCCAAGATTTCGATCGGTTCCTCCACGAAGTTGAGGTTTTTATCGATCCCGATCTCGTCTAAAGGAATCACTAGGGTTTCATCGGATAGGCACTTCTTGAGATTTGAAACATGGAAGACGGGATGGATGTTATTGAGCTCGTGAGGTAAACGAAGTTTATAGGCTACCGGACCGATCCTGGCGAGGATCTCGAAAGGTCCAATGTACCTTGGATTAAGTTTCCCACGCTTACCAAAGCGTACAGTGCCTTTCCAGGGCGAGACCTTCAATAGGACACGATCTCCAACCTGGAATTCCAGTGGTTTCTGACGGTTATCAGCGTAACTCTTCTGGCGATCACGTGAAGCTTTCAGTCGTTCTCGTATTTGGATGATCTTCTCGGTGGTTTCACGGATGATCTCAGGACCAGTGAGAGTACGGTCGGGGACTCGACTCTTGGCTAGCTGTGTATCTCCCACCTCGGCCCAGCACAGAGGGGATCTGCACTTACGACCGTATAGGGCTTCGAACGAGGCAGCCCTAATGCTGGTGTGATAACTGTTGTTGTACGAGAATTCGATCAAAGGTAGATGTGCGTCCCACGACTTTCCAAAGTCAATGACACATGCCCTAAGCATGTCCTCCAGAGTTTGGATTGTTCTCTCACTTTGTCCATCGGTCTGAGGATGATACGCCGTGCTCATGTCTAGTTTGGTTCCAAGAGCTTTCTGGAGAGACTGCCAAAATCGGGAGGTAAACCTGCTATCTCGATCAGAGATAATGGACGCAGGTACACCGTGCAGTCGGACTACCTCCTGGATATAAATCCGCGCGAGTCTTTCCATCTTGTATGATTCTTTGATTGGAACGAAGTGAGCTGACTTTGTCAAACGATCGATAATCACCCAAATGGTATCGTACCCACTCGAGCACCTGGGTAGTTTGGTGATGAAATCCATGGTAATCATCTCCCATTTCCATTCGGGTATCTCGAGTTGCTGGAGCAGACCCGAGGGTTTCTGGTGCTCAACTTTTACCTTGGCGCAAGTCAGACACTTGCCCACAAACGTAGCTATCTCAGCCTTCATGTTTGGCCACCAATATTGTTTCTTGAGATCTAAGTACATCTTGTCAGAGCCCGGGTGAACAGAGTATTTGGTTCTGTGTGCTTCCTCCATGACTAAATCTCTGAATCCTCCGGACTTGGGAATCCAGATTCGATCCATAAAACAATGAACTCCGTCACCTCTGATCTCAAGTTTCTTTTCCATTCCTCTTAAGGTTTCGGTCGACGCATTCTCGGGTTTGAGTGCTTCTAATTGAGCTTCTCGGATTTGTATAGGTAGGTTGGAATGGATAGTCATCGTCTGGTTCTTCACCTTGCGGCCTGCACTCTTCTTTCGGCTAAGGGCATCTGCTACCACATTGGCCTTGCCGGGATGGTAACGGATTTCACACTCATAATCACTGAGTAGTTCTACCCATCGTCTTTGCCTCATGTTCAAGTCTTTCTGATCAAAGATGTGTTGCAGGCTCTTGTGATCGGTGAAGATCGTGCACTTGGTTCTGTAGAGGTAATGTCTCCAAATCTTCAACGCAAAGACCACGGCTCCTAGTTCCCAGTCGTGTGTGGTATAGTTGACCTCGTGTGTTTTCAACAGTCTAGAAGCATAGGCAATTACTTTTCCTCTTTGCATAAGCACACATCCTAGGCCTTGATTAGACGCATCGCAGTAGACAACGAAGTCCTCCGTCCCTTCGGGTAGGGACAGAACAAGTGCGCTGCACAAGGCTTTCTTCAGCGTCTGAAATGCAATTTCTTGTTTATCACTCCAACAAAATGGTACACCTTTCTGTGTTAGAGTGGTTAGAGGTTTGGCGATTCTGGAAAAGTTCTGGATGAATCTCCGATAATAGCCAGCGAGACCCAAGAATTGCCGGATTTCTGTGGGTGTCTTCGGTGCTGACCAATTCTCTATCGCCTTTATCTTGGAAGGATCTACATGAATACCCTCCTTGCTTACCACATGACCGAGGAAAGTTACCTTCCGAATCCAGAACTCGCATTTGGAAAATTTTACGTACAACTTCTCGGATCGCAGGGTCTCCAACACTAGCCTCAAGTGTTGTTTGTGGTCTTCTTCACTTCTGGAGTAGACAAGTATGTCATCAATGAACACAATGACAAACTTGTCTAGATAAGGACGACACACCCGGTTCATCAGGTCCATGAACACTGCCGGTGCGTTGGTTAGACCAAAGGGCATCACTACGAACACGTAGTGTCCATATCGAGTCCTGAAAGCTGTTTTGGACACATCACTTTCATGAACTCGTAGCTGATGGTACCCTGATCGAAGGTCTATCTTGGAGAAGTAACTGGCTCCCTAGAGTTGATCGAAGAGGTCGTCTATTCGCGGAAGAGGATATCGGTTTTTAACAGTCAACTTGTTCAGTTCGCGATAATCGATACACATACGAAAGGATCCATCTTTCTTCTTGACAAACAAAACCGGAGCTCCCCAGGGTGAGGAACTCGGTCTAATGAATCCTTTACTAAGTAACTCATTGAGTTGACTGGATAACTCCTGCATTTCTACTGGAGCTAAGAGATACGGAGACTTCGCTACGGGAGTAGCTCCAGGAATTAGGTCAATACAGAACTCGACCTGACGCTCGGGAGGGATTCCTGGAAGCTCTTCGGGAAACACATCAGGAAAGTTACAGACTTCGGGGATGCTCGCGAGGTCTTTAACTTCCTGTTTCTCGTTGATTACATGGGCCAAGAATGCAATACACTCCTTTCGCAAGAGTTTCTGAGCTTTGATGCAGGAAATGATACGAAGATTGGAACCGAGTTTATCGCCATAGATTACTAGAGTTTGACCCGAAGGAAGGTTGAGACGGATGGCTTTTTCGAAACAAAGGATATCCGCATGATTGGGACTCAACCAATCCATGCCAATGATAACATCAAAGCTCTTTATGGATACTGGCATAAGATCGATAGGAAACGAATGGTCGTTCAGGGTAAGGGTACAACCTACGAACACCTCGCTAGCGCTTTCCTTCTCTCCGTTAGCCATCTCGACGGTAAATATTTCGGTTAAAGGTTGGGAATTATGTTTTAGGTTATGTTTGAATGCATGACTAATAAAGCTCCTCTCAGCACCCGAATCGAAAAGAATATTAGCATATGAGTTGTCGAGAAGGAACGTACCCGAGACAACAGTGGGATCGGCGACCGCTTCCTCCTGTCCCATGGCGAGGACCCTTCCGGTGTTATCAGCAGTAGACTTTTTGGAGCAGTTTCTTTTAATGTGCCCAGCCTCACCACAGTTGTAACAGGCTTGACCGACACCTGTTCCAGAAGATTGATTGGCCGATTGAGCTAAAGCCTTGCAGAATCGAACTGTGTGCCCCTTCTTACCACAATTAGTACAGGAAAGTTCTCGACAGGGGCCAGGATTGTGGTGATACTTGCACTTTTCACAGAGAGGGAGATTACCAGCATACCGGCTGGTAGGAGTTGGAGCTGTGGATCCCACAACAGAAGCAGCAGCAACGGGGGTAGTAGCAGCATGGAATGCTACTGTTTGTTGTCTTTTGGAGGAGCCTTGGGAAGATTGACCCTTCTTCTTCTTCCAGAATTTTCTTTTCTCACCACTGCTTTTAGTCGACTCAGGGGAAGTGGTGGCTTCCTCGACATCATCGCTGTGATCAATTATGGCTTGGGCTAAAGTCTTAGCACTATCATATGTGTCCGGGCGAGCAGCTAAGACATGACCTTTTGTTGGATTGGTTAGCCCCCAAATAAACCTCTCGATCTTTTTGTTTTTAGGAGTGACCAAACCAGGACAGAGAAGGGCAAGATCATCGAATCAGGAAGTGTATGCAGCAATGTCGGAACCTTTCATCTTCAGGTTCCAGAGCTCATGCTCTAGCTTCTGCATTTCACCACGGGGACAGTATTCGGCAAGGAGGAGTTCTTTCATGGCATTCCAGCCCATGGCATTGGCTACAGGTAGGGTCAAGGATTTGACTCGGCTATTCCACCAAGTCAAGGCTTTATTACTGAAGGTACAGGCTGCAAATTTGACCTTATCAGACTCAGCACAGGCACAGATTTCGAAGATGGATTCGATTTTCTCGAACCATCGGGATAGGGAAATGACACCTCCAGTGCCATCAAAGGATGTTGGTTTTGCATTCATGAAATCCTTATAGGAACTTCGATGTCCCTGATTGCTTTCTTGATCTTGAGTACCACCTCCTGAACCACCGGAACTACCGATGTTCAATTGGGACATGGCAGCTGCCACCGCGGCGGTAACAACTGTTTGGAATAACACGGGATCAATTTCAGGAGGAGGTGGTGGCGGAGGGTTGTTGGTCTTTGAGCTGGGTCTCTTTCTGGGAGGCATCTTGATCTAATAAGATCAAGAAAGAGAGGATGATAAGTCCTCTGAACTGAATCGAGAGATATGACAAATATTAATTCCAAGTAAGCGATGAAACGGAGAAGAGTTATCGAAGCAAGTAAACTATCGCTAATGGAATGATCTAGGATCTATACGTGAACGAGGATTTCTACAAAAGATTGATTCGAGAAATACTCCCATAGTATTTCATGATTCGTTACGACACTGGCTCGATGTTTGTGGTATTAGGGTAAGTTTTAGGCATGCCGCATACCACAGTCACTCCCAAGCACATGTTGGCCGTGTCTCGAATGAATATAGTTGGCCAGGCTATATTGATCCTAGACACGACTACATAACTGCCCAGGTTTAACCGTAGTACACAACACCCATTTACTTATGTTTTGTTCTACTTGTAGTTACGGATCTCGATGGTTCGGTATACTTGTATACTTATGAAAATACTTATATTTTGAAGGATACTTTTAGTTCAGAGCACTTAGGCACTTTAGTGTTTATAGTTTTATACCATGTAAGGTTTGGTATACTTTATTTACTATAAACAAGGGCTCTGATACCAATCTGTCACACCCCGAAAACCGAAGGCGGAAACATTTCCGGGGTTGACTCCACGTTGAGTATCAAATCCAATGTACATAGTAAGTAAAGTAGAACAACCATTACATTACATATAAAAGTTTTACAATTGTTTTCAAAAGTAAAGTTGTACAGTTGTGATACATAATATATTTATATGAACAAAATGAAACGGGTCTTCTGAGCATTCCGACTTCGGGCAAAAGATCTTCGGTACCTGTTCTAACGTTGACCTGAGAACACAAGCGGTTTGAAAATCAGCATAACGTTAGTGAGTTCATAAGTAGTTTTTGTTTTGGAAAATGTTCATGTTTCCTTTCTGTTTTTGAAAATGTAACAGACGCCAAGAAAATTCCACATTTTCTTAAAAGTTTATTGTTGTTTCACAATTACAAAGTATAGTAGGTTTATACACTGAAAACACATTACTAATGTGGAAAATGTATAGTTTGATTATCCGGTTTGTTAAACTGTTCTGTTTGAGTTCCAATGTATCCCCAAGAAAGTCCTATACTTTCCTGATTGTGAGTTATCATTTGTAAAAGATGTAATGTTATCTGTTTTGTTACACTTTTCTAGTTAAGTATTTGATCCCCAGGAAGGCCCCATGCTTTCCTGAATGTTGGTTTTCATTGTAAAGATGTATTCTGTTAGACCTGGTTATGTACAAGGTTTCCCAGGAAAGTCTCATACTTTCCTGAATGTTGGTTATCAATGTAAAAGATGTATAAGTTATTCATTATTACTATAAGTAAATCTCTGTTATCCTAATTGCGAGTTCCATAACCATACTAAAGACTGAACCTGTGGCAATAAGTAGTCCACAACCTTATGACTTTCGTCACCCTTGAGCCATTTCGGTTCGGCTGTAGCTAGCAGCCAGGTGTGGGGTAGTCAGCCCCGTATAGATCTATACACTCAAGTCACGCTCTCTAAGTCCCAGAGATTCTGGTTACGGGTGTAGTCCTCCACTCGCGTATCTCTGTGGAGTGTTCGCCGAGGACGTGTCTCCAATCATACAGGAATAACAAATTTACTAGTAATAATATGATAATCCTCCATTCGCGTATCTCTGTGGAATGTTACCGAGGACAAGACAGTGTAGAAATTATATTGTTCATGTGTTCTAATGTCATGCTTTTAACTGATAAAATGTGGAAAACCATTTGTGAAATATATAAAACATAAAAGTTTATAAAACCCATTTCACAAATAAATGTTTACGTGATCTGCATGTTCTACTGGTTATCAGTTGTATATATCAGTATTAAAAACATATGAAATGTGAAACACACACACACGAAAATAAGTTTTGAGAACAAGAAAACCCTTGTACTTTTCTTGTGTTCCCCCCTGAAAACAGTGAAAAAGGGTAGGGGTATGAACTCACCGGACTCGGAAATGCGACGGTTTTGGATACTAGACGTTGGTTCGGGGCTTGTTTACTCGCGTTGTCCCTATGTAAAATGTAATAATGTCCATATATAACTAATTAGATTTAAAATCACTAATCATATGGAACATTACACTCCAACGAGGTAAAACACCTCAAAACGAGCGTTTGGAGTGACACGGGTGACATCTACGGACGTGTATTGGCACTAGGGACTTAGGATTTGAGTTTACTCCCCAAGAGTAAACATTTTATGGAGTTTAGAGCCACAAAACACACACACACATGAGTTTACAGCCGTAAACTCATGTTGGTGTGATTTTGAGGGTTTAATGGCTTGAATGGACATGGGGATTGTTGGAATGGACTTCTAAAATGCCTTGGATTAATTTGTTTGGGTTTATACCATTTAAAAGGGAGTTTACGGCCTTAAACTTGGAGTTTATGGCCGTAAACTCTACTATGGTCAAGAATAATTCATTTGAGGTACAAAGAACAATCACATGTGATTCTAGTTAATTTTCCAAGCCTTGTTATGAATTTAGGGCACCATTTAACATATTTTTAGGAGTTTACGGCCTAGAGGCATGTTCTATGGCCGTAAAATCTTCCATGCTCATGAAAAATTAGTTTTTGACACTTAAAACAATCACTTGTCATTCTAGAAATTTATGCAAGCCTTTGGAGTGAATTAGATGCATCTTTTGACATAGTTTCATGAGTTTACGGCCAAAGGGTATGTTCCTAGGCCGTAAACTCCTATATGTGGTATTTTTGATGTGTTTAAGATCTCTAAACTATTTTTAGATGGTTCTAGGATTTACCACAAAGCTATTGGTTAAGTTTCAAGGCATTCTAACATGTAAAAATGAGTTTATCCCCCAAGTTTGAGGAGTTTACGGCCCAAGCACATGTCTTGGCCATAAACTCTTGTTTTGCCCTCAAAATTTATGTTTTAAATGTTTTAAGTCCCAATTTGCAAGCCTTAAGGTCGTATCTAAGTCCCAACAATGATTTGGAAGGGTTAAATGGCTCAAAAACCCCATTTTTAGGTGTTTACGGCCCAAGCTTGATCCTTGGCCGTAAACACATGTTCTAGGTCCTAAAACTCAATTGAAACATCAAATTGAAGGCTAAAGAAGTTAGATAACAAGTTAAGGATGTTACCTCTTTGATTTGGAGCCTTAATTCTTTGTTTTTGGACCTTTGATTTTGGATGAGGAGAGAGGTTGGAAGTGATTATGGAAGAAATGGCCAAAAGCTTCAAATGAAAGCTTTGAATCACTTATATAGTGCTCGGGAATTGGACACAACAGAATTCTACCCGATACCGGCGTTAGGCGGGGCTTTTGGTCATACCCGACCAATTTGTCGTAACCCGATATGGTCCATTCTCGAATTATTCCGATAACTACTATGGGGTGCTAGAATGATTCCTAATGGCATTAAGACACCCATTAAGTCATTTTAGATCGATATATGTTAATGACTTAATTTAATGATGAAATCGGAAACGGATTTGGAAACAGCGTTTGGTTGATCGAATTGGATTACAATTTGAGTTACAAGATGTGATATGAAATTTCGGGTTGTTACATATAAGTTCATCAAGTTGCCACCTTTAAGGTTAAAAATCATCCATGCATGTTCTAGATGGATTATGTTGGGTCTTAATGGATTAAGTTGGTTGTTGGGCCCATTAAGTCATGCAAATGCATAAAGGTGCCGACTTTATGCATTAAGAGCTTCGTTGGAAGGTTTTCTGAGGTTTGAGTGCAAAGGACTTAAAGGATTAAGTCATAAATCGAGTTTTAAGGAAACTGAGATTACACCCTGCGTAACTAAAGGTATGCCCAGCGTACCTCCTTTTAGTCGCGATCTTGAACTCCTAGAGTACGCCCAGCGTAGCTTAGCGTACGCCTTGCGTTCGTCGATCTGATGGATTTTGGGTTGTTACGTTTTGGGCTTTTCTTTCCTTTGGGCCAATTTATTGGACTTTCTGTTTGGGCCTTTGGGTCATCTGAAATTTATTATTGGATAAGGAATTATTGGGCTTTAGGATAAGGCATGTATGGGGGTTGGGCCCAATTTGGAAAATTGGGCCATTAGTGGGCTTTTATGGACCTTGTAGTTTTGGGCGTGTTTGGTTTTAGGCTTAGGCCTTAGTTGTAAGTCTAGTTGGGCCAGGCATAAAATGGTCATTTTACCCCAAGTATGGATTATGGAGCATAGTTTGGAATCCAATTGTTAATTGGGTGTTATTTTGGCATTGAGAGCTCGGGAAGTCGTCAGGGAAACAACTAGGGATTTCTTTCAGTGAGCTTCTGCATTCGAGGTGAGTCTCCTCACTCTTCTATTGGTCGAAGATACAAATGCCGACCCGTTTGTTTTAAGTATTATAGGAAGACCCAGGGGTGACCCTTGGCATTTTGAATGAAAGACTAGGAGGCAGCTCCTAGCAATTTGTATGCAAGACCAGAGTCTGAACTCTGGCAGTTAATTAGTTAGTAATGGTATATTGGATGCTAGTTATCTTTATGATGCTAGCATGGAAGACCAGGAGGTGGCTCCTAGCACTTGTTTGTAAGACCCAGGGTTTCGCCCCTAGCCTGGCAAGGAAGTCCACGAGTCAGCTCGTGGCATAATGGCAAGACTATGGTTGTCACATAAAACTCCTACTGATTGTGGTATATGTATGATATGTATGGCTCATGATTATGTATGACATGTATGAAGGGTTTTGAGCATTACCCTAATCTGTTTTGGTGTTTTAAAACTTGTTTTAGATGGTGTAATGTTTATGCTAATCCAATTACAATGGCAATTATCAAAATTACAAGTTTTTACATGTAATTTTTTATTCTTGAAAGTGTTCATATTCATGTTCTTGAACTTATGAAGATTAGATGATCATAGGAATTGCTTGTAACCTTCATGGTAATTTAATTCATGATCATAATGTGTTTTAATGGAGTCCATAACTTGTTCTCAAGTTATGGAAAATCAAAAATCACACTTTTATTAAAGCCATTAAAAGAACACAAGAGTTATAAAAAATGAAGAGTCTTCATTTTTATTACTCAATTAATTCATAAGTTATAAGAAATGAAAAGTTTTGAAAGTTTATAAAATTTGCCCTCAAATTTTGGAACAAGTAAAGTCTTGATTAAAACTTTAGTTCCAACCCTTATACTTTATAATATTATAAGTTAATAATATATATATATATATATATATATATATATATATATATATATATATATATATAAGATCAAGTCGTCTTACCACTAGTACGCCTCATTCACGAAGCCGGTCTATAAGGGGGTATAAAGTTGTTGCCTATAAAATAGCAACTTAATGGGTGTCCACTCTCACCCACCGCTTCCTTGATCGGTGGAGGGTCGTTAGCCGAACGGGTAGGACAAGGACTTATGAATTCTCATTAAAAGTATGATGAATATTATAAAGTAACTAAATGTTTTATTAAATTCCCAATCTTAGTTTCTTTAGGAAAAATGTGAATAAGGTGCTAATCCATGAAATTACACTTTACACTCTGTTTAAGTCGTTGGTGGAGCGTGTGTGGTTAACCAGCACACTAACTTGGACTTAACAAGGTAGGTAAAGGGTGACTTAAGGTATATCATAGTATCGGTGGAGCGTGTGTGGTTTACCGGCACATCGATTGAGTGATAAACTTTAAGGGTACCAAGTGATTTGCATGGTTACTTCACACCTCGTTTTGAGATCCTCGGTATCCTAGTTACAAAACTTGGAGGGAACACTCGAGATTGGAACATGCCTTTGAAAAGCTCATTGAATCTCAAAAGAATCTAGGAATTTCTAAGAACCAATTAAAAAACCTAATATCTATATTTCGTTTTTCATGGTGGAAATTGGTGAATCGTCATTCACCTACCTTTCAAATATGTTATAGCTTGGATTACGGCATACCTCTTCTAAGTTATAATATATTGTGATTGGATCCTAGCCTTAGTATTACATTTGGGTGTTTTATTAAGGACTCTCTTAATATCTAAACTAATCTTGTTCTCTTCTTTCAGATGTCTTCAAACAATGATGCTTCTAGCTCTAATCCTAATGGCTCCTTTACCCTTATGAACTTGTGTGGGAAAGTCACTTTTGATGGATCCAACTTCAATGAATGGATCAGAAACATCAGGATGATTACCCGCTACGAGGACAAAGAATATTTCCTTAACAAGGAGCCTAAGGAGACTGAGGAGACCACTGCAACTCCCCAGGAGATCGCTGACTTCCGGGCATATGAAAAGGATGCTACCAAAGTGGCATGCATCATGTCGGCCACCATGACAGCGAAACTCCAAAAGTCCTATGAGGACTTGCACCCTTTTGAAATGCACCAAGATCTGATGGAAAGATACCATCAAAGTGCACGACAAGAGAGGTATCAAACCATCTGATCCATCAGAACAACCATGATGAAGGACGGGGAATCCATCATGAGCCACATGCAGAAAATGCAAAGGTATGTGGATCGGTTGCTGAAGCTTAATGTGGACTTCCCTGAGGAGCTTGCAATAGATATCATTTTGCACTCCTTACCATCGTTCTATGATCAATTCCGCATGACATATCACATGAATAAGGAAGAGGTCACACTCAGTAAACTTCAGGGACTCCTCAAGACCGCAGAAACAGGACTTAAGGGTAAGTCGGTTGCTAACACTCCTACTCCAAACTCCGCCCCTGTTTTGGCAATCGGGATAGGTCGAGGGAAGAAGAGGAAGAGCTCTTCGAAGGGTACCAAGGCTAGGACCCTTGATGGCTCTTCTTCAAGTGGAACCAAGAAAGGTTTTGTCACTCCTTCTTCTGACCCAAAAGAGGCTGAATGCTTCTATTGCCATGAAAAATCACATTGGAAGCGGAACTACCCAAAATACCAGCAAGATGTGAAGGATGGGAAAGTTAAACCCAACCATGCAGGTATTTACACTATCTTATCTAATAACTCACCCCATTCTAACTCTTGGGTCCTTGATACCGGTTGCGGTATTCATATATGTTCTGATTTGCATGGACTAAGAAGAAATGAGAATGTGGAGCATGGAAGAATAAACTTAATCATGGGGAATAGGAAAGCTTTACATGTCACCAAGATTGGAGTTTATACTTTATCGCTAAGTAGTGGGTTTAGCTTAGATTTGAATAAATGTTGTTATTCGCCAGAAATGGCAAGAAATATTATTTCCTTTCATGCATTGTATAAACAAGGTTTCACCTTTTCATTTGATAATGAAGGTGGTTCGATTAATGCTTTCTTTAATAATATTCTTTATTTTAAAGCATTACCTTGTGATGGTGTGTATGAAATTGTATCTGTGGTTGATAACTTAGGAAATAATGTATTGTGTATTGATTCTGTTAATCATAATAACTTGGATAAAGCATCATTATAGCATTGTCGTCTTGGACATATAAGCAAGAAACGCATAGGCCAACTCCAAAAGGATGGAGTCTTGGAGTCATTTGACCTAAAGTCAGATGATAGTTGCGAATCATGCTTACTTGGAAAAATGACAAAGTCACCCTTCACAGGTTCTTTTGAGAGGGGTGAAGGTTTGTTGGATCTTGTACACACGGATGTGTGTGGACCCTTCAAACATGCCACAAGGGATGCTAATCGTTATTATTTGACTTTTACTGATGATTACAGTAGATATGGATATGTCTACTTAATCAAGCATAAGTCAGAGACTTTTGAAAGGTTTAAAGAATTTAAACAGGAAGTCGAGAATCAATTGGGCAGGAACATTAAGATGCTTCGATATGATCGAGGTGGTGAGTATCTTAGTTTCAAGTTCCTCGACTATCTTAGGGAATGTGGGATTGTCTCACAATTCACACCTCCCAGGACACCGCAGTTGAATGGTGTAGCTGAGAGGCGCAATCGGACCTTGTTGGACATTGTTCGTTCCATGATGAGTCGAGCTTCGCTACCAATCTCATTTTGGGGGTATGCCTTAGAGACTGCCGCCCATATCCTTAATCCGGTTCCTATAAAGAAAGTTTCCAAAACTCCTCATGAGATGTGGACTAGTAAAGTACCCAAACTAGACCACATCAAGATTTGGGGTTGTGAGGCTTTCATGAGACGCGAGACTCATGATAAGCTCGAACCTCGAAGTGAAAGGTGTATTTTCATCGGCTACCCACAACAATCCTTTGGTTACCTCTTCTATAGACCTAGTGAAAATGTGGTCTTTGTAGCTAGGAGGGCATTCTTGAGAGAGAGAGAGAGAGAGAGAGAGAGAGTTCATAAGCCAAGGAAATAGTGGGAGGCAAGTTGACCTTGAAGAAATTCAAGAGTCAAGTGGTGAAGGAACTTCAAACCCTAGCACTCAACTTGAGGAGGAAACTCCTGTTGAGCCAATTGACAAGTCTGTACCTCTGAGGCGTTCCACAAGGGTTATGAATGCACCTGAGCATTACTATGGATTCCATATTACTGCGGAAGGTGATACACTTATCAGTGATGAGACACTGATAGGTCTGGATGAACCTAACAGTTATGCGGAAGCCATGGCAGGCCCCGAGTCAGCCAAGTGGAAAGAGGCAATAGATAGCGAGATACAGTCCATGTATGACAATCAACTTTGGAACTTGGTTGACAATGTACCAGGTCGTAAGACAGTTGGGTGCAAATGGATCTTCAAGAAGAAGACCGACATGGATAGTAATGTACACACTTATAAGGCATGACTGGTTGCAAAGGATTTCTCACAAACTCTGAGAGTTGATTATGATGAGACCTTTTCTCCAGTGGCCAAGATTAAGTCTATTAGGGTTTTGTTATCCATTGCCGCATTTCATGACTATGAAATATGGCAAATGGATGTCAAAACCGCTTTCCTTAATGGAAAGTTGGTTGAGGATGTTTACATGAGTTAGCCAGAGGGTTTTGTCAATACAGAGTACCCTAATAGAAGAGTGTGTAAGCTTGAGAAATCCATTTATGTATTAAAGCAAGCGCCTTGCAGATGGAATCTTTGCTTTGATGAGAAAGTCAAAGAATTTGGCTTTTCTAGGAGTGAAGATGAATCTTGTGTATATGACAAGGCTAGTGGGAGTATAGTTAGCTTTTTGGTATTGTATGTGGATGACATACTACTCATAGGAAATGACATCCCAACTCTGCAGGAAGTTAAGTCTTGGCTTGGGAAGTGTTTCTCTATGAAGGACCTAGGAGAAGCTGCATATATTCTAGGGATAAGGATCTTGAGAGACCAGAGTAAAAGACTAATTGGACTTAGTCAATGTACCTACTTGGATAAGGTGCTGAAGAGATTCGGCATGCAGGACTCCAAGAAAGGAGAGTTACCCATTCGGAGTAACGCCAGATTGAGTAAGACACAAAGCCCTAGTACTGAGGCTGAGATAGCAGAAATGAGTCGAATACCTTATGCGTCGGCTGTAGGATTAATCATGTATGTTATGACGTGTACTCGACCCGATGTAGCCTTTGCCTTGAGCATGGCTAGCAGGTATCAGGGGAACCCTGGTAAGGCACACTGGACTGCGGTAAAGAATATCCTCAAGTGCCTACGGAGGACTAGGGACTGGGTCCTTTCCCTCAGTGGGAGTGATGACTTGAGAGTTGTAGGGTATAGTGATGCTAGATTTCAGACTGATAGGGATAATTTCCGCTCTCAGTCAGGCTGGGTCTTTACCTTAAACGGAGGAGCAATTTCTTGGAAGAGTTCCAAGCAAGAGACAATGGCTGATTCAACTTGCGAATCAGAGTATATAGCAGTTAGCGAGGCAGCAAAGGAGGCAATATGGCTGAAGAACTTCATTGGAGACCTTGGAGTTGTACCATCCATTAAGGAGTCAATGGAAATTTTCTGTGATAGTGAAAGTGTAGTTGCCTTAGCCAAGGAACCAAGGGATCACAGGAGATCCAGACACATCGACAGAAAATACTATTTCATAAAACATCGAATAGAAGAAGAACTCCTCGTGGCGAAGAGGGTATCATCAGATGAGAATCCAATAGATCCCCTCACGAAGGGACTGACTCGGGTTAAGCATCTCCAGCATGCTCGGAGCATAGGGCTGAAGGATGATATTAGATTTAGTAGTTAGATAACCTTGAAATTTGTAAAGTGTAATTGACATTAGATGATGAATAAAAGGTGTTTTATTTATGATTAAAGTGTTGCTATCTCTTGTCGATCGTTTACTATATTTCTTTTGCATGTTTTGACTTCCAGAATAATTATGTTTGGTATATCATATTATTCGAACCTCCACAGTCGGTCGTATGTCGGAAGTAGGTATGAATCAAGACTGTCATGATTGGTTGCAGAGGTCTAAGGTGTTGGACATGGCTACAACAATCATGAGTGCTCATAAATTATGAGCATTGGACTCAACCCACGCTCACTGGAATTACCTCATGGAATTTATCTCGAGTAATCGTGATACGGTAATATCATATAAGTCTTCAAACCTAGAGATATGATTGGTTACTTATGAGTTGGTTATGCATTGATTGTACATAAACGCATTGGTAACTTGATGTTATAAAACGTGCCTTTGTGTATAATTCAACGAGTAGTAGAACAACCATATGAGTTGAAGTTTATCTGTTCCTTCTTGGATTAGAAGCTGATATCTGGGCCCCTCGATGATTTTCTTTTGACCCATGTACCGGGCCCGGTCAGAACTAAGTTGATGTGTTCAATTAAGTTCTTTGTCAAACAAATCGGAAATCGAGAAACAAACTTCTGGACAATAAGTAAGACATTGTTCCATGTATTTGTCCGGCTGATATCTAGAACATAGGATTATATGATCACTTATCTTAAATGGCGTATCATTATTTTCTCAGTTCCGAGAGACCTTGAAAGAGGTACGATTTCCGATCGGTTCCTGAAGTCATACTTGCAGTTATAGTTATTAGACTTATCCAAGTGAGAGACTGTTGGATAAGGTGTCTAAGTCCATAACTATTTCTGGTATGTACTTGACCCGACCCGGCATGGTCTATTTGGGTTGTATGGCACCATGCAATTGGATAGACTAAATGAGAGAAATAACACTTCTGGTTTATTAATATATTATAAGTTCTAATATATTAATAGTATTATTTAATTAATTTGATCAAGAATTAATTTAGAATTATTTAAGTGATCAAAAGATAACTAATTAAATATTTGGGTTGATTATGTAAATCATCCATAACTTGTATAGTGGGCTACGAGGCTCCATGGATTATCAAGTTGGGTTAAACCCATAGGATGCTCCATGGGAGTTACAAACCCATGGGTCATGGAAATGAAGAGCCATGACACAGTAGGGTTTACATGGTGTAACCCTAGATGTGTCAACACTATATAAAGAACATGTTCTCCACCAAAATCGGCTACAACACAAAGAGAAGTGAGGGCTAGGCCGATTTTAGAGAGGGGTCAGGTTCGGGATCTGGCACCGAGCCGATTGAGGAGAGGCTACGTGAGTTCATCACATCGGAGATCACTAGGGGCATCCTTGAGTCGACCCCCATCATCTTTGGGTCGATCAAGGAAGGGATCGTGGAGATGATGGAAGATCGCCTACGGGCATTCAGGAGCGACTTGGCCTCTAGCCAGTCAGGATCTCGCACACTGTCCTTCAAGGACTTCAGGAGCAGTGGTGCGCCGGATTTCCATGGGGTGAAGGACCCCATTGTCGCCAGGCGGTGGATTGCGGATATCGAGTCTGCCCAGTTGATCAGCTTCTGCCCCGAGGGGTCGAAGGTGAGGTACGCAGCAGGATGTTTACGGGACCGGGCCCGAGATTGGTGGGAGTCAGTGGGTGACTCGATGGGAGCCTCGGCTATCGAGGCAATGACCTGGTCGGACTTTGTGGCTAGGTTCAGGGCAGAGTTTGCGCCAGCGGTCGAGCTTCAGCAGCTGGCCAGGGAGTTCTTAGACATGAGGCAGACGACAGAGACCGTGGCGGAGATCACCGCCAAGTTTCGGGAGAGGGCTTTATTGGTGCCCCAGTATGCAGGTGACGAGGATATGAGGAGGACTCGTTACCATGATATGCTACGAGCTGATATTCGGGAGCATGTTAGTTTTTCGGCTTGCCCTACCCTGGACTCCATGATTGCCAGGGCTAGGGAGAGAGAGATAGATTTGGAGCACATCCGGAAACGGAAAATTGAGGATGGTCAGTCATTGGGGGCTTCGGGGAAGAAGCCCAAGGGATCAGATGGGAGGCCGAAAGGCCAGTCAGGACCGAGCCGCTGCAGGAGGTGCGGCAGGCCGCACGAGGGGGCGTGCAGGATGGGATCGTCAGGCTGCTACAAGTGCGGCAAGTTTGGGCATATCAGCAGGGATTGCACTGCTCCTGCGACCGTTGTTCAGACATCGGAGTTGCTGTGTTTCCACTGCAACCAGAGGGGCCACAAGAAGGCCAATTGCCCCATGTTGACAGCTTCAGCGCCAGTGAAGGCGCCAGCTCCAGCGACCCTGCGGATCACGGATGGCCGTCAGGGCAAGGCAGAGGCTCCAGTGGTGAGGAGTCGGGCATTTCAGTTGACTGCCGAGGAGGCACGCGCCGCGCCCGATGTGGTGACGGGTATGATTCCTTCCTTCTATCCTTTATTTTACATTGTTATGATATTGATATGTGCTCCGTATGTATACATGTGTATTAGGATCGTTCCATGTGAACGGCATCCCGGTTCAGGTATTGTTCGACTCGGGTGCATCCCGATCGTTCGTTTCTCTTGCTCTTAGCAAGAGATTTCATGAGACTTCAGGCGAGTTAGATTGCCCGTTAGAGGTAGAGATTGCCGATGATCGCTCGGTGCGAGCATCGATGGTGTTTCGAGATTGTGTCCTGCGACTGTTTGAGGAGTGTTACCTGGTAGACTTGGTTCCCATTCCATTGCGTGGGAACAAGGTGATTATTGGTATGGATTGGTTGAGCCCTAATGGGGCAGTGATAGATTGCGCACAGCAGCTAGTGCGAGTCAAGACCCCAAGCGGGGGAGAGTTGGTGATTCATGGAGAGCGGCCGCAGTGTGGACCCACTGTATGTTCAGCAGCGAGGGCTAGGCGCTACCTTCAGCAGGGATGCGCGGGGTATGTCGCGTACGTGATGGACACCCGGGAGGCGGGTAAGGCAACCGTGAGCGAGGTCCCGGTGGTTCGAGATTTTGCTGATGTTTTTCCGGAGGAACTACCTGGGATACCTCCGGAGCGACAGGTGGAGTTCAGGATTGACCTCGTTCCCGGTGCGGCTCCGATAGCCAAAGCACCGTATCGGTTGGCTCCTCCCGAGATGCAGGAGTTGTCTACGCAGCTGCAGGAGCTGCTGGACAAGGGATTTATTCGGCCGAGCAGTTCGCCCTGGGGAGCCCCGATTCTGTTTGTGAAGAAGAAAGATGGGTCGCATCGGATGTGTATAGATTATCGGGAGCTGAACAAGGTAACGGTGAAGAACCGTTACCCGCTCCCGAGGATTGATGACCTCTTTGACCAGCTTCAGGGCGCATCTTGGTTCTCCAAGATTGATTTGCGTTCGGGTTATCATCAGATGAGGGTCAGGGAGGAGGATATGCAGAAGACCGCGTTTCGGACGCGCTATGGCCATTACGAGTTTGTGGTGATGCCGTTTGGGCTCACCAATGCTCCTGCCGCGTTCATGGACCTCATGAACCGTGTATGCAGACCGATGCTGGACCGGTCTGTGATAGTCTTTATCGATGATATCTTGGTTTATTCCAAGACCCGGGAGGAACATGAGGAGCATTTGAGAGAGGTGTTAGAGACCCTGAGGAGGGAGAGCTTGTATGCCAAGTTCTCCAAGTGTGAGTTTTGGTTGCGCGAGGTGCAATTTCTGGGGCACCTCGTCAACCAGAACGGGATTCTGGTCGATCCGGCCAAGGTTGAGGCCGTGATGAGATGGGAGGTTCCGAAGTCCCCATCTGAGATTCGGAGCTTCCTAGGATTGGCAGGCTACTATCGGAGATTTATCCAGGATTTCTCCAAGATAGTCGTGCCCCTGACGCGGCTGACGAAGAAAGCCGTGGTCTTTCGGTGGGGACCCGAGCAGCAGGCTGCATTTGAGACGCTGAGACAGAGATTGTGTGAGGCGCCGATCTTAGCCCTGCCGGAGGGCGTAGAGGATTTCGTGGTTTATTGCGACGCGTCCATTTCTGGGTTGGGCGCGGTGCTGATGCAAAGGGGGCATGTCATTGCTTACGCTTCGAGGCAGCTCAAGCCTCACGAGGCGAACTACCCGACGCACGATTTGGAGTTGGGGGCGGTGGTATTTGCCCTCAAGATTTGGCGACATTACCTCTATGGGGTTCGGTGTACCATCTACACGGACCACAAGAGCTTGAGGTACCTCATGGACCAGCCGAATCTGAACATGAGGCAGCGTCGGTGGTTGGATGTGGTGAAGGATTATGATTGCGAGATCCTTTACCACCCGGGAAAGGCCAATGTGGTGGCCGATGCGCTTAGCCGCAAGACGGCGCCGATCAGGGACGCCTGTTTGAGGATGACTGTGGTGACTCCCCTGTTGGAGCAGATTCGGGAAGCTCAACAGGAGGCTATCAAGGAGGAGCATCGGAAGAACGAGCGCGTAGTAGGTCAGGTTTCCTCCTTCGATTATGATAGCCGAGGGTTATTGACACTACACCGTAGGGTGTGGGTGCCGTATCATGGGGGCGTGCGTCAGATTTTGATGGAGGAGGCGCACAAGTCCCGATTCTCTATTCATCCCGGGGCGACGAAGATGTATAGGGATCTTCGTCTAGACTATTGGTGGCCCTGCATGAAGCGGGATGTGGCATGGTACGTCGAGCGGTGCTTGACCTGCAGGAAGGTCAAGGCCGAACATCAGAGGCCGCATGGCAAGATGCAGCCGTTGGACATTCCACTGTGGAAGTGGGAAGATATCACGATGGATTTTATCACGAAGCTTCCCAGGACCGCGCGTGGAGTGGATACGATTTGGGTCATCGTGGATAGATTGACCAAGAGTGCTCACTTTATTCCGATTCCGGAGAGCATATCGGCCGAGAAATTGGCCGACATCTATATCAAGGAGATTGTGGCACGGCATGGGGTGCCAGTATCGGTGATCTCGGACAGGGATGTGCGTTTTACTTCCAGGTTTTGGAAGAGATTCCATGACGAGTTGGGCACTCGTCTGCATTTCAGCACCGCCTTTCACCCACAGACAGATGGGCAGAGTGAGCGGACCATCCAGACTTTGGAGGACATGTTGCGGGCGTGTGTTCTGGATTTCGGTGGTAGCTGGGATACCTATCTTCCTTTGGCTGAGTTCTCCTACAACAACAGCTATCACGCGAGCATAGACCGCCCTCCCTTCGAAATGTTGTACGGACGGAGGTGTAGGACCCCGATATGCTGGGGCGAGGTTGGCCAGAGAGTTATGGGAAGCACCGAAGTGGTGCTCAAGACGACTGAGAGAATACAGCAGGTCCGGAGCAGGCTTCAGACTGCTCAGAGTCGACAGAAAAGTTATGCCGACAAGCGTCGATCCGATTTAGAGTTCCAGGTCGGGGATATGGTCCTCCTGAAGGTGTCACCGTGGAAAGGCGTCATCCGATTCAGGAAGCGGGGCAAGTTGGGCCCGCGATTCATCGGACCGTTCAGGGTCTTAGCCCGGGTGGGCAAGGTAGCATATAGGCTGGATCTGCCAGCCGAGCTTAGCCAGATCCACAGCACTTTCCATGTTTCGCAGTTGCGGAAGTGCCTAGTGGACGATTCTGCAGTAGTACCTTTGGAGGATATTCAGGTTGATGACAGCCTGAACTACATCGAGCGCCCAGTCGCAATCCTCGACAGGAAGTCGAAGGATTTAAGGAACAAGAGGGTGGAGCTAGTGAAGGTGCAATGGCAGCACCGCAAGGGTTCAGAGTGGACTTGGGAGCCGGTAGACGAGATGATGGAGCACTACCCCGAGCTGTTTCAGGATCAGGCGGCAGACTTCGAGGACGAAGTCTAAAATAAGTGGGGGAGATTTGTAGCACCTGGTTTCCGGTATGTGAATTTTATTTGAGCATTGCCCTAATTTAGCCTTAGACTCGGCGAGTCATAGGGTCCGACTCGCCGAGTAGGGACGAGACTCAGAACGCGTTTTAAGTAGGCGACTCGACGAGTCCATATCCTGGACTCGGCGAGTCACCGCTGCGGGATGAAACCCTAAGTTTCAAGGGTTTGCACCCTATTTAAACTCTCATTCCGCCCCAACTCGTCCCCATTCCCCCCCAGAACTCCCCCTACATCGTTTTCCCTTGTTTCCTTGAGAGTTTGAGGTAATCTTGGTGTGTTCTTGAAGGTTTTGAAGAGTAAGAGGAGTAGATCAAGAAGAGGAGAAGGAGATCAGCCATCCTTGTGTCATTTCAACTTTTCCTTTGAGGTATAACCCGTTTTCCCCTTGATTCTATGCTTAAAACTTCATTTGGGTCCTTCTTGGTCAATTCCCCAAGTTTGCATGATCATTATATGTTGTAATAAGGCGTTTGGCCTTTGGATCTATGTAAGATTGAGCTCCAGGAGCTCAGATCTGTTAGCTTTTTGGCCTCATGAGGCTTGTTAGCCCTAGATCTACCATTTTGAGACATTTTGAGCCTTATAATCCATATTGGTGAATATCCACACGTAAAGTTGGAAACTTTACGTGTGATTCGTGTCCTAGAAGTCCAGATCTATGAATGGCATGGTCTGGAACCGAGCAAATCGGTATATTTAAGGAGTGCATGGTGACGACTCGGCGAGTCGCATAGGTGACTCGGCGAGTCTGGTCGCGAGTCACCGAATTGGTCCCTTCTTCATGTGTCGAGTTGAGCCTTGAGTCACAGGGGGTGACTCGGTGAGTTGGGAGCTGAACTCACCCATGTTAGGACTCGGCGAGTCAATGCCCTGACTCGGCGAGTCCAAGGCAATCTTCATAGCTCAAGAACAGACTCGGCGAGTTGTTCATACAACTCGGCGAGTCTTAGCATAAAGTGTTCATCGGATGAAGATGAACTCGACGAGTTGTTCATACAACTCGGCGAGTAGGATGAAGGTGTTGAATGGCAGTTAGAAGGTGAACTCGTCGAGTCATAGCCCGACTCGACGAGTAGAACCAGGGACCCAGGACATTGGTTTGCTAGGGACTCGGCGAGTGGAGATCCACTCGGCGAGTCGGGTCAACTGAAAGTTGACTCCAGCTTTGGCTTAGAGTTAATCCAAGGGTAAAATGGTCATTTTACCTAAAGGACAGTTAGCAGTGTTTGATTGAGTATGTCGTGGAAATTGCAGCCGGAGGACTCCCGGAGCAGCAGCAGTCAGTTAATTCCCGATCAGTTCAGCAGCTACTTCGAGGTGAGTTACCTTCCAGTAGTGGTGGGTCTAAGGCCACAATGCCGGCCCACCAGTAGGAGACGTATGATAGATGATTGTCTTTGTGATATCATCTAGGTTTGCTACTACCTGATATGTTATATGCTAGCATGATATGTTGTAAGTGATAGTAGTCGAGTTCGGTTGTTAGGACCGAAGGGTAGTCAGACACCCCAGATACGTCTGACAATATGTGATGATATGTTTGCATGATGGCTTGTTATGTTATATATGATCGTAGTAGTAGGGGTGAAATAGTCCCCGAGGATCGGTTGTTAGGACCGATGGGTAGTCAGCACCCCAGAATGGCTTGACACGGGTAAGACGGCACCCCAGAATGGCCGTATGGGTAGGTCAGCACCCCAGAATGGCTTGACACGGGTAAGACGGCACCCCAGAATGGCCGTATGGGTAGGTCGGCACCCCAGAATGGCCGTACCGGGTAGTCAGGCACCCCAGAATAGCCTGGCAGTATATATGTTATGTGATTTGTATGGTATGCGGTACGTTGGGGGAACTCACTAAGCTTTGTGCTTACGTTTTCAGTTTTGTTTTCAGGTACCTCTGCATCGAAGGGGAAGGAGCCGACGCGGTAGCGGCACGTCATACACACACTCTTCGGTTTCCGCATTTATGAGATTTACTGGGATTGCACTCTGATATTTTGATGGGATGTACGGTTTGGCTTTTGAGAACATGGTTGCAATGTGTTATGGTGTGAACAAACAATGTTTCTTTTTATTTAGACAATGTTTTATTTATTAATGTTTTTCTAAAGTAATATCAAAAAAAAAAAAAAAAAAAAAAATTTCGGGTCGTTACAAGTTGGTATCAGAGCCCTGGTTTGAGGGATTCGGACACGCCTTCGGGAGTGTTTGGACTCAAACCGAGGGATTGAAAGATTTTTCCAAAAGAAATTATTCTTTAAAACCCGGAAAAGAGTCACGAGAAAGAGTAAAGTGTGTGACGTGCGCAACCGGCCGAGCTCAAGTAAGTATTCCCCATAGTACCCATACAAGTTTATGTTATGTGTATCAGCTTTATGAATATTGCATGCTAGAATAGGCTAAGGATCTAGGAGTGATGCCTTATGTGCCTGTTTATTTGTTGCAGCTTATTGAATATTGCATGCTAGAATTGAGTAGACAGCAGTAGGGTAGCCTGTTTAGGTTATGCCTGATAGTATGAGCTTAGCATCCTATGTTAAGTGTCGTTTCTTGTTTTAAGAACAGTTTTGGCTTGAGTCTGTTTTTCCTTATCCGAATGCTGCTCGCTTCGTGCTCGGTGGGATTCTGAGTAATGGGAGTGAGCCACTAGGTAAACACGTCACACCACATGTAATCGGGGTTGAATAATCCCAAAGTGTTGGAACTGGCCCTATTGCGCAGCTCTTGTTTGAGTCCAACCGTTGTAGGGACGGGCCTTTTACTTGAAGGATGATCTAATCCTCATCACAGGTGGTGGTGTTTAGGTGGTGGCTAACTGGCATTATGAGGAGACCTACAGCAGCTGAGGACCAGTTGTGTTGAACTTGAGTTCTCCCTAGGGCAAGTCTAGGGTGAGAAAGTCGGAGAGTAGCAGTAGTAGAGGGGAGTTGGTGGAGTCGAGGAATTTCTCGGAGAAGGTACGGATAGATGTGGAAGGTAGTATGGGCCCATACTACTGAAAGCAGAGGATCCGTACCCGAGCCGAGGAAGGCCAAGACGAGACCAAGGAACCTGTAAGTAGATGAGATCCCTCAGAAAGTAGCAGTACCACTAATGATCATTATTGATGCTTTGCAGAATGGTGGTACTTCGACCGAGACCGACAGATGGCGGGTCAGGAGAGGGGTCAGGTTCGGGATCTGGCACCGAGCCGATTGAGGAGAGGCTACGTGAGTTCATCACATCGGAGATCACTAGGGGCATCCTTGAGTCGACCCCCATCATCTTTGGGTCGATCAAGGAAGGGATCGTGGAGATGATGGAAGATCGCCTACGGGCATTCAGGAGCGACTTGGCCTCTAGCCAGTCAGGATCTCGCACACTGTCCTTCAAGGACTTCAGGAGCAGTGGTGCGCCGGATTTCCATGGGGTGAAGGACCCCATTGTCGCCAGGCGGTGGATTGCGGATATCGAGTCTGCCCAGTTGATCAGCTTCTGCCCCGAGGGGTCGAAGGTGAGGTACGCAGCAGGATGTTTACGGGACCGGGCCCGAGATTGGTGGGAGTCAGTGGGTGACTCGATGGGAGCCTCGGCTATCGAGGCAATGACCTGGTCGGACTTTGTGGCTAGGTTCAGGGCAGAGTTTGCGCCAGCGGTCGAGCTTCAGCAGCTGGCCAGGGAGTTCTTAGACATGAGGCAGACGACAGAGACCGTGGCGGAGATCACCGCCAAGTTTCGGGAGAGGGCTTTATTGGTGCCCCAGTATGCAGGTGACGAGGATATGAGGAGGACTCGTTACCATGATATGCTACGAGCTGATATTCGGGAGCATGTTAGTTTTTCGGCTTGCCCTACCCTGGACTCCATGATTGCCAGGGCTAGGGAGAGAGAGATAGATTTGGAGCACATCCGGAAACGGAAAATTGAGGATGGTCAGTCATTGGGGGCTTCGGGGAAGAAGCCCAAGGGATCAGATGGGAGGCCGAAAGGCCAGTCAGGACCGAGCCGCTGCAGGAGGTGCGGCAGGCCGCACGAGGGGGCGTGCAGGATGGGATCGTCAGGCTGCTACAAGTGCGGCAAGTTTGGGCATATCAGCAGGGATTGCACTGCTCCTGCGACCGTTGTTCAGACATCGGAGTTGCTGTGTTTCCACTGCAACCAGAGGGGCCACAAGAAGGCCAATTGCCCCATGTTGACAGCTTCAGCGCCAGTGAAGGCGCCAGCTCCAGCGACCCTGCGGATCACGGATGGCCGTCAGGGCAAGGCAGAGGCTCCAGTGGTGAGGAGTCGGGCATTTCAGTTGACTGCCGAGGAGGCACGCGCCGCGCCCGATGTGGTGACGGGTATGATTCCTTCCTTCTATCCTTTATTTTACATTGTTATGATATTGATATGTGCTCCGTATGTATACATGTGTATTAGGATCGTTCCATGTGAACGGCATCCCGGTTCAGGTATTGTTCGACTCGGGTGCATCCCGATCGTTCGTTTCTCTTGCTCTTAGCAAGAGATTTCATGAGACTTCAGGCGAGTTAGATTGCCCGTTAGAGGTAGATATTGCCGATGATCGCTCGGTGCGAGCATCGATGGTGTTTCGAGATTGTGTCCTGCGACTGTTTGAGGAGTGTTACCTGGTAGACTTGGTTCCCATTCCATTGCGTGGGAACAAGGTGATTATTGGTATGGATTGGTTGAGCCCTAATGGGGCAGTGATAGATTGCGCACAGCAGCTAGTGCGAGTCAAGACCCCAAGCGGGGGAGAGTTGGTGATTCATGGAGAGCGGCCGCAGTGTGGACTCACTGTATGTTCAGCAGCGAGGGCTAGGCGCTACCTTCAGCAGGGATGCGCGGGGTATGTCGCGTACGTGATGGACACCCGGGAGGCGGGTAAGGCAACCGTGAGCGAGGTCCCGGTGGTTCGAGATTTTGCTGATGTTTTTCCGGAGGAACTACCTGGGATACCTCCGGAGCGACAGGTGGAGTTCAGGATTGACCTCGTTCCCGGTGCGGCTCCGATAGCCAAAGCACCGTATCGGTTGGCTCCTCCCGAGATGCAGGAGTTGTCTACGCAGCTGCAGGAGCTGCTGGACAAGGGATTTATTCGGCCGAGCAGTTCGCCCTGGGGAGCCCCGATTCTGTTTGTGAAGAAGAAAGATGGGTCGCATCGGATGTGTATAGATTATCGGGAGCTGAACAAGGTAACGGTGAAGAACCGTTACCCGCTCCCGAGGATTGATGACCTCTTTGACCAGCTTCAGGGCGCATCTTGGTTCTCCAAGATTGATTTGCGTTCGGGTTATCATCAGATGAGGGTCAGGGAGGAGGATATGCAGAAGACCGCGTTTCGGACGCGCTATGGCCATTACGAGTTTGTGGTGATGCCGTTTGGGCTCACCAATGCTCCTGCCGCGTTCATGGACCTCATGAACCGTGTATGCAGACCGATGCTGGACCGGTCTGTGATAGTCTTTATCGATGATATCTTGGTTTATTCCAAGACCCGGGAGGAACATGAGGAGCATTTGAGAGAGGTGTTAGAGACCCTGAGGAGGGAGAGCTTGTATGCCAAGTTCTCCAAGTGTGAGTTTTGGTTGCGCGAGGTGCAATTTCTGGGGCACCTCGTCAACCAGAACGGGATTCTGGTCGATCCGGCCAAGGTTGAGGCCGTGATGAGATGGGAGGTTCCGAAGTCCCCATCTGAGATTCGGAGCTTCCTAGGATTGGCAGGCTACTATCGGAGATTTATCCAGGATTTCTCCAAGATAGTCGTGCCCCTGACGCGGCTGACGAAGAAAGCCGTGGTCTTTCGGTGGGGACCCGAGCAGCAGGCTGCATTTGAGACGCTGAGACAGAGATTGTGTGAGGCGCCGATCTTAGCCCTGCCGGAGGGCGTAGAGGATTTCGTGGTTTATTGCGACGCGTCCATTTCTGGGTTGGGCGCGGTGCTGATGCAAAGGGGGCATGTCATTGCTTACGCTTCGAGGCAGCTCAAGCCTCACGAGGCGAACTACCCGACGCACGATTTGGAGTTGGGGGCGGTGGTATTTGCCCTCAAGATTTGGCGACATTACCTCTATGGGGTTCGGTGTACCATCTACACGGACCACAAGAGCTTGAGGTACCTCATGGACCAGCCGAATCTGAACATGAGGCAGCGTCGGTGGTTGGATGTGGTGAAGGATTATGATTGCGAGATCCTTTACCACCCGGGAAAGGCCAATGTGGTGGCCGATGCGCTTAGCCGCAAGACGGCGCCGATCAGGGACGCCTGTTTGAGGATGACTGTGGTGACTCCCCTGTTGGAGCAGATTCGGGAAGCTCAACAGGAGGCTATCAAGGAGGAGCATCGGAAGAACGAGCGCGTAGTAGGTCAGGTTTCCTCCTTCGATTATGATAGCCGAGGGTTATTGACACTACACCGTAGGGTGTGGGTGCCGTATCATGGGGGCGTGCGTCAGATTTTGATGGAGGAGGCGCACAAGTCCCGATTCTCTATTCATCCCGGGGCGACGAAGATGTATAGGGATCTTCGTCTAGACTATTGGTGGCCCTGCATGAAGCGGGATGTGGCATGGTACGTCGAGCGGTGCTTGACCTGCAGGAAGGTCAAGGCCGAACATCAGAGGCCGCATGGCAAGATGCAGCCGTTGGACATTCCACTGTGGAAGTGGGAAGATATCACGATGGATTTTATCACGAAGCTTCCCAGGACCGCGCGTGGAGTGGATACGATTTGGGTCATCGTGGATAGATTGACCAAGAGTGCTCACTTTATTCCGATTCCGGAGAGCATATCGGCCGAGAAATTGGCCGACATCTATATCAAGGAGATTGTGGCACGGCATGGGGTGCCAGTATCGGTGATCTCGGACAGGGATGTGCGTTTTACTTCCAGGTTTTGGAAGAGATTCCATGACGAGTTGGGCACTCGTCTGCATTTCAGCACCGCCTTTCACCCACAGACAGATGGGCAGAGTGAGCGGACCATCCAGACTTTGGAGGACATGTTGCGGGCGTGTGTTCTGGATTTCGGTGGTAGCTGGGATACCTATCTTCCTTTGGCTGAGTTCTCCTACAACAACAGCTATCACGCGAGCATAGACCGCCCTCCCTTCGAAATGTTGTACGGACGGAGGTGTAGGACCCCGATATGCTGGGGCGAGGTTGGCCAGAGAGTTATGGGAAGCACCGAAGTGGTGCTCAAGACGACTGAGAGAATACAGCAGGTCCGGAGCAGGCTTCAGACTGCTCAGAGTCGACAGAAAAGTTATGCCGACAAGCGTCGATCCGATTTAGAGTTCCAGGTCGGGGATATGGTCCTCCTGAAGGTGTCACCGTGGAAAGGCGTCATCCGATTCAGGAAGCGGGGCAAGTTGGGCCCGCGATTCATCGGACCGTTCAGGGTCTTAGCCCGGGTGGGCAAGGTAGCATATAGGCTGGATCTGCCAGCCGAGCTTAGCCAGATCCACAGCACTTTCCATGTTTCGCAGTTGCGGAAGTGCCTAGTGGACGATTCTGCAGTAGTACCTTTGGAGGATATTCAGGTTGATGACAGCCTGAACTACATCGAGCGCCCAGTCGCAATCCTCGACAGGAAGTCGAAGGATTTAAGGAACAAGAGGGTGGAGCTAGTGAAGGTGCAATGGCAGCACCGCAAGGGTTCAGAGTGGACTTGGGAGCCGGTAGACGAGATGATGGAGCACTACCCCGAGCTGTTTCAGGATCAGGCGGCAGACTTCGAGGACGAAGTCTAAAATAAGTGGGGGAGATTTGTAGCACCTGGTTTCCGGTATGTGAATTTTATTTGAGCATTGCCCTAATTTAGCCTTAGACTCGGCGAGTCATAGGGTCCGACTCGCCGAGTAGGGACGAGACTCAGAACGCGTTTTAAGTAGGCGACTCGACGAGTCCATATCCTGGACTCGGCGAGTCACCGCTGCGGGATGAAACCCTAAGTTTCAAGGGTTTGCACCCTATTTAAACTCTCATTCCGCCCCAACTCGTCCCCATTCCCCCCCAGAACTCCCCCTACATCGTTTTCCCTTGTTTCCTTGAGAGTTTGAGGTAATCTTGGTGTGTTCTTGAAGGTTTTGAAGAGTAAGAGGAGTAGATCAAGAAGAGGAGAAGGAGATCAGCCATCCTTGTGTCATTTCAACTTTTCCTTTGAGGTATAACCCGTTTTCCCCTTGATTCTATGCTTAAAACTTCATTTGGGTCCTTCTTGGTCAATTCCCCAAGTTTGCATGATCATTATATGTTGTAATAAGGCGTTTGGCCTTTGGATCTATGTAAGATTGAGCTCCAGGAGCTCAGATCTGTTAGCTTTTTGGCCTCATGAGGCTTGTTAGCCCTAGATCTACCATTTTGAGACATTTTGAGCCTTATAATCCATATTGGTGAATATCCACACGTAAAGTTGGAAACTTTACGTGTGATTCGTGTCCTAGAAGTCCAGATCTATGAATGGCATGGTCTGGAACCGAGCAAATCGGTATATTTAAGGAGTGCATGGTGACGACTCGGCGAGTCGCATAGGTGACTCGGCGAGTCTGGTCGCGAGTCACCGAATTGGTCCCTTCTTCATGTGTCGAGTTGAGCCTTGAGTCACAGGGGGTGACTCGGTGAGTTGGGAGCTGAACTCACCCATGTTAGGACTCGGCGAGTCAATGCCCTGACTCGGCGAGTCCAAGGCAATCTTCATAGCTCAAGAACAGACTCGGCGAGTTGTTCATACAACTCGGCGAGTCTTAGCATAAAGTGTTCATCGGATGAAGATGAACTCGACGAGTTGTTCATACAACTCGGCGAGTAGGATGAAGGTGTTGAATGGCAGTTAGAAGGTGAACTCGTCGAGTCATAGCCCGACTCGACGAGTAGAACCAGGGACCCAGGACATTGGTTTGCTAGGGACTCGGCGAGTGGAGATCCACTCGGCGAGTCGGGTCAACTGAAAGTTGACTCCAGCTTTGGCTTAGAGTTAATCCAGGGGTAAAATGGTCATTTTACCTAAAGGACAGTTAGCAGTGTTTGATTGAGTATGTCGTGGAAATTGCAGCCGGAGGACTCCCGGAGCAGCAGCAGTCAGTTAATTCCCGATCAGTTCAGCAGCTACTTCGAGGTGAGTTACCTTCCAGTAGTGGTGGGTCTAAGGCCACAATGCCGGCCCACCAGTAGGAGACGTATGATAGATGATTGTCTTTGTGATATCATCTAGGTTTGCTACTACCTGATATGTTATATGCTAGCATGATATGTTGTAAGTGATAGTAGTCGAGTTCGGTTGTTAGGACCGAAGGGTAGTCAGACACCCCAGATACGTCTGACAATATGTGATGATATGTTTGCATGATGGCTTGTTATGTTATATATGATCGTAGTAGTAGGGGTGAAATAGTCCCCGAGGATCGGTTGTTAGGACCGATGGGTAGTCAGCACCCCAGAATGGCTTGACACGGGTAAGACGGCACCCCAGAATGGCCGTATGGGTAGGTCAGCACCCCAGAATGGCTTGACACGGGTAAGACGGCACCCCAGAATGGCCGTATGGGTAGGTCGGCACCCCAGAATGGCCGTACCGGGTAGTCAGGCACCCCAGAATAGCCTGGCAGTATATATGTTATGTGATTTGTATGGTATGCGGTACGTTGGGGGAACTCACTAAGCTTTGTGCTTACGTTTTCAGTTTTGTTTTCAGGTACCTCTGCATCGAAGGGGAAGGAGCCGACGCGGTAGCGGCACGTCATACACACACTCTTCGGTTTCCGCATTTATGAGATTTACTGGGATTGCACTCTGATATTTTGATGGGATGTACGGTTTGGCTTTTGAGAACATGGTTGCAATGTGTTATGGTGTGAACAAACAATGTTTCTTTTTATTTAGACAATGTTTTATTTATTAATGTTTTTCTAAAGTAATATCAAAAAAAAAAAAAAAAAAAAAAAATTTCGGGTCGTTACAAGTTGGTATCAGAGCCCTGGTTTGAGGGATTCGGACACGCCTTCGGGAGTGTTTGGACTCAAACCGAGGGATTGAAAGATTTTTCCAAAAGAAATTATTCTTTAAAACCCGGAAAAGAGTCACGAGAAAGAGTAAAGTGTGTGACGTGCGCAACCGGCCGAGCTCAAGTAAGTATTCCCCATAGTACCCATACAAGTTTATGTTATGTGTATCAGCTTTATGAATATTGCATGCTAGAATAGGCTAAGGATCTAGGAGTGATGCCTTATGTGCCTGTTTATTTGTTGCAGCTTATTGAATATTGCATGCTAGAATTGAGTAGACAGCAGTAGGGTAGCCTGTTTAGGTTATGCCTGATAGTATGAGCTTAGCATCCTATGTTAAGTGTCGTTTCTTGTTTTAAGAACAGTTTTGGCTTGAGTCTGTTTTTCCTTATCCGAATGCTGCTCGCTTCGTGCTCGGTGGGATTCTGAGTAATGGGAGTGAGCCACTAGGTAAACACGTCACACCACATGTAATCGGGGTTGAATAATCCCAAAGTGTTGGAACTGGCCCTATTGCGCAGCTCTTGTTTGAGTCCAACCGTTGTAGGGACGGGCCTTTTACTTGAAGGATGATCTAATCCTCATCACAGTTGGTGGTGTTTAGGTGGTGGCTAACTGGCATTATGAGGAGACCTACAGCAGCTGAGGACCAGTTGTGTTGAACTTGAGTTCTCCCTAGGGCAAGTCTAGGGTGAGAAAGTCGGAGAGTAGCAGTAGTAGAGGGGAGTTGGTGGAGTCGAGGAATTTCTCGGAGAAGGTACGGATAGATGTGGAAGGTAGTATGGGCCCATACTACTGAAAGCAGAGGATCCGTACCCGAGCCGAGGAAGGCCAAGACGAGACCAAGGAACCTGTAAGTAGATGAGATCCCTCAGAAAGTAGCAGTACCACTAATGATCATTATTGATGCTTTGCAGAATGGTGGTACTTCGACCGAGACCGACAGATGGCGGGTCAGGAGAGGGGTCAGGTTCGGGATCTGGCACCGAGCCGATTGAGGAGAGGCTACGTGAGTTCATCACATCGGAGATCACTAGGGGCATCCTTGAGTCGACCCCCATCATCTTTGGGTCGATCAAGGAAGGGATCGTGGAGATGATGGAAGATCGCCTACGGGCATTCAGGAGCGACTTGGCCTCTAGCCAGTCAGGATCTCGCACACTGTCCTTCAAGGACTTCAGGAGCAGTGGTGCGCCGGATTTCCATGGGGTGAAGGACCCCATTGTCGCCAGGCGGTGGATTGCGGATATCGAGTCTGCCCAGTTGATCAGCTTCTGCCCCGAGGGGTCGAAGGTGAGGTACGCAGCAGGATGTTTACGGGACCGGGCCCGAGATTGGTGGGAGTCAGTGGGTGACTCGATGGGAGCCTCGGCTATCGAGGCAATGACCTGGTCGGACTTTGTGGCTAGGTTCAGGGCAGAGTTTGCGCCAGCGGTCGAGCTTCAGCAGCTGGCCAGGGAGTTCTTAGACATGAGGCAGACGACAGAGACCGTGGCGGAGATCACCGCCAAGTTTCGGGAGAGGGCTTTATTGGTGCCCCAGTATGCAGGTGACGAGGATATGAGGAGGACTCGTTACCATGATATGCTACGAGCTGATATTCGGGAGCATGTTAGTTTTTCGGCTTGCCCTACCCTGGACTCCATGATTGCCAGGGCTAGGGAGAGAGAGATAGTCAAATGTAACTTGCGTGACATATCTTAAAGGAAGGTTTCTTAACACTAGTCAAATGTAAGAGTAAAAGTATCCTAATCTTGTACATTTGAAATTGGTAAGTTGTGATGTTTTGGATAAAACAAAGACCAACTATGACCAATTGTGTGAAGTGTTTGTCTTGATAAAGAACCCAAACTATCTCTTGAATATTTGGCAAGATAGTCTTATATGTCAAGAGGACAGTGGGAGTCTTCAAGATCCTGGAAGAATTTCAAGATCTAATCAAGAATAAAAACTTGTAGTTTAACACTAGCACACGACGTGAGGTTTATAACCTATCGTGTTGACATATTTCTATTTTTGTGCCCATTCCAGTTAAAGTTGGCTTTGCATATGAGTTCTTAAAATTCTCAATTTGTTGCATAACAACTTGGAAGCAATGGCAGACCCTTGAGCTGCCAGGTGGCAAGAAATTAAGATTGAGTTCAGTCCATATGAGTTTAGATTTTTTATTATCCTTGACTTGTGACTATGGTTTTGACAATTCACATGGATAAAAAAACATACACCATAAAATCTGAGGGTCATAAGGTTTCTCTTATTCATGAAAATGATGGTGAGGAAACACTTCCACCAAGTAGATTTGAAGCAGATAGCAAAGATATAAACAATTGAGACTATGATTACGACATCCCTTTTCATAGTTTTAAAAGTGTTTAGACACACCTGTGAGCTATCTAAGATAAGGTGTATGTTTTTTATAAAGTCTTATCAAGGCAATCTTGTCTCAGAAATCTGAACTTTGGTAAGAAAGTCAGTAAAGTATTGACTTCTAGAAGTCCATCTGATTTCTGAGTACATGTCAAAGCTAGTGGGAGCATATGTATTATGATAATAATCATCATGTTAGTGGGAGCATGATAATTATTGTTAGTGTTGCAAGTTAGTAATGTTAATTATAGAAAACAAAAGGTTTCAATTGGGAAAAAGTTGTTTTGCTATAATTAAGGGAGAGGAAATTATACTTCATTTCAATTCTAAAAGCTTAGATTGAGGTTTTAATCATTTTTAATCAAATATATATATATGAATTTTGTGTTGGAATGGCTCAACATAAGGAAATTCTATATATAGGTCTATTATTTGCGTTCTAAAATTCAATTATGATTACGGCATGCCTTTTCATAATCTGAATTATGAGAACTTGGCAAATAGAAATATTGTAGCAAAAGGACTGGTCTAGTATCATGTCTTTATGTGAGACATCATGAATCATGTCCCATATGCTTCGGATATAGGATTGATTGCATGTGCTATAATATTCATCATTTCTAAAATTTTCCAAATGCCTGGGGCATTAAGAAGGGAAAAGGTCTAGAATTGGATATGACTAAAATGATTAAGCAATTGTCGAGGACAATATAAGGTTTACCAAAGATTGGTTGCTCAGGGACAGTTGGAAGTATAATGTTAATTTTTGGAAGAACCATATTGACATATTCTAAAAAGAGGTAACTCTTATTCAGAAGTGATAGTCAAAATGGGAATATGGGAAGGTGGAAGTTGTTCAATAAATCTGTGTAAGATTAGGAAACTTAATGCAAGAAGGATGTTTCCAAGGAGTTAATCTCCTTTGGAATGCTATGTAATGTTTGTTGTCAAGTCTTCGTGACTTTGTGCATAATCATTACAAGAGGAACAATGCATATAAGTTTAGAATCTAACAGATTTAGGTAAATGGCAGGAATTTGGAATTCTTACATTTGCGGTAAGGAATTAGGATTGTGAAAAGAGAATCATTGGAATTATGTTCAATCGATCTATTTCACAAAGTATAGATCATAGAAAAACTTAGTATGCATATTTGGTGTATGGCATAACTAATGTTTAGACAAACATAGTATGCATACTTAGAGTATGGCATGACTAGTGTTTAGAAAAAACAAACATAGTATACATGCTTGGAGCTTGGGACAACTATTATTTTAATTCAAGTATAAAGTTGATAGTTTGAAACAGTATGCAATGAATGATGGGTAATCAATATGGTGATAAATAAAGGGTGTTTTATTTATATTCATAAGTTCTGAGACCATATTGGATTTGATTATTCTTGTGTTTCACTTCACATGTTTTGACTTCCAGAATAACTATGTCGTTTTTCTTGAATGACTAAGTTATTCAAACCATCCACAGTCGGTCATATGTTGGAAGTAGATATGAATCAAGACTGTCATGGGTTGGCTTGTAGAGGTCTAATATGTTGGACAAAGTGGTGCTACAACACTCATGAGAACTCATAAGTTTTGAGTACTGGATTCAACCCATGCTCATTGGAATCACTTCATGGATTTTATCATGATTGATCATGAGACGATAATGTCTTATATTCTTCAAACCTAGAGATATGAGTTGTTACTATGAGTTGGTTATACATTGATCGCACGAAAACGCATTGGTAACTCGATGTTATAAAACGTGCCTATGTGTATGATTCAAAAAGTAGTAGAACAAGCCATATGAGTCGAAGTTTATCCATTCCTTTTACCTTCGGGATAAAAGTGATATATGTGGGCCCCTCGATTATTTAATGATGACACGTGTGAGTGCTTGGCCAAGCCAGGACTGATTTGATCTGTTCAATCAGTCAGTCGCCATAAACCGGAAGTCGAGAAACAACAAATGGATAGAGAGAATGATTTGTAATCCATGTCTCGGTCCATATGATATCTATAATGGAGGAATATATGATCCCTTATCTAATGGACAAGTCATTGACAAAGGTCAGAGTTCATCGACAAGGTCAGAGTTCGACAACAGCTTTTGAGAGCTACGATTGCCAGTTAGGTTTTGAATTCATACTCAATAATAGTTTTAGACTTATCCAAGTGGGAGACTGTTGGATTAGTGTCTAAGTCCATAACTATAATTGGTATGTACTTGACTCGACTCGTTATGGTCCATTTGGGTTGCATGGCATCGCAACATTTTGGATAGACCGTTTGTGAGAAGAGGACATGTGTGACATATTAATATATTATAAGTTCTAATATATTAATATGAAATCATGTTATTTAATTAGTATTGATCAAGAATAAATTTGGACTTAATTTAGTGATCAAAGGAGACTAATTAAATATATGGGGATTGATTATGTAAATCATTCATTCTTATATATGTAGGCTTATGATCCAAGATTCCTTATGTTGGGTTTAACCCATGTGGTGACCCATGGATACTCCATGGAGGTTAAAACCCATGGAGCATAAGGAATGGGTAAAGTCATGGGTTACATGGTGTAACCCTAATAGCCACACTATATAAAGACCCCATTGGTTGGTGAAATTTTCACTTGTGTATCCACAAGAGGGCTAGCCGATTTCTAGAGTTCATGTCTTCTTCTCTTGGTTATTCCATGTGTTGATGATGTTGTGTGAACCATTTGAGGTGTCACACTTGGGGTACTAGGCTCTCGATCTTCATGGAGTCAAGCCACATCAAGAGGTATGTAGTCTAACTTGTTATTTTACCCAAGTATCAAAAGATCGTACGCTAGATAGGGTAATACCTTGGAATATTCATATTTGTATGTATAATAGAGAAAACATATATCCAAGATATTTAGGGTTGCATGTACACTTAGGAGCGTTAGAATGCTCATAACTCAACAACTTGATCGTCGGAGCTTCGTCTCGAGAACTCCTCCCGGACGTCGACTAACGGTCATCTCTCTCTTTTGCATTGTGATATCAGGATAAGATACCAACTCGGATCTCCCCTACAGTTCCAACCTAATCCTTTCCTACATATCACAACATATGTTATCTGTACTTGCTGGTTATCATCTGGAGGAGTGCCCTAGGGACTATATGTGGTCATATAGGATAGCCTGAGAACTCTTGATCTAGGATTTTTTGTTTGTTCCTTGTTTGGTTGTGGCTCTAGAGTAGGATCATCTGTTCGGGTTGCTATCTCACCTCTGGTTACTTATGGTTATACATTTTATGGAGGTTAGCTGGTAGCATGATTGTATGTTGTGAGAGGACTAGTAGGTGGTAGTGAGTTGTATGATTGATGTTTGCCTGTATTATGTGCCTACTTGATCCTTGATTGTTTATATGTCAGCATATGGTAGTGGTGGGTTGAGGCGGCCCTGCTTTGTGTTGTAGGCAAAGATACTCGTTGTGGGCCGACTGTAAGCTGAAGGCATGAGAGCTCGGGAAGAGCGGTTGGGTTGAGGCGGTAGGCCAACAAACCCTGGTATTCCGGCCCTGATAGACTAAAGGCCTGCAAGGCGGTCCAATCGGGCCGAATACCCGAAGAGCGGTCGTTATGCATGCTTTTATGTTTATCGTATGAGGTATTTTGGGGGAAACTCGCTAAGCTTTGTGTTTACTCAGTTGTTTATTGTTTCAGGTATCATCGGTCATCATGAGAAGGTGAAGACGTGACTGTATAGAGAGAGAAAATAAATAACCGCCCCTTGGATTTTCGGGTAGAGCGTGGCGCTTGAAGGTGATGGATGAGTATGTGGGCCTTTTACTTTACTTAATAGTAATATAATTATTAGAAACCAAAGAAAAAAATATATAAAATAAATATAACAAAAACAAGTTAGTCAATTTAATTTTTGGAGCACCAAAATCCACAACAAAAATCTTTTGAAAATGACTAAATCTCCGATTTTGAAACTTTAGGTACCAACACCAAAAAAATGCAACCATATGTACAATTTTTACAGTTTTATCTTTCTTTTAATTTTTCTATTTAACAAAATAATTTCATCACCACCATCAATGTGCCTTGATTTAAACGTGCCGAAGTTGAGAGCAGTTAAATCTTACATGTTTCAATTATGGGTTGCTAATTGTTTAAATAAAAAATCTGTCAGTTAAAATAATTATTGAAGAAATAATTAATATAATATAAAATTTCATGAATGTCCTTTTGGATTAGAAAACTTCCCTCAAACGGTTTTATAAATTTATTTTGCATCAATCGTCCTTTCAACATAAGTTGACATGCCAATGCTCCTTATGTGATACGTTCGATAGGGAGAGACAATACGTCTCCATTAGGACCATTTATGAATTTTTTTGAATCTACGCATAACAACAATTTGTGAATTTTTTTGAAACTTGGCATAATGAACATTAGTGAAATTTTTAAAAAAGTATTAAAATTTCAAGTTAAAAGGAAAAAAAAAACTAAAACCCATAAAATGTAATATTTATATATAAAAAAATATAGAATTTACTAATTTTAATCAACATGCAAATATATTTTAGTTATTATATAAAAAAATGTTATATAAAATATTTAAATGAAAATACATAATTAAATATTTTCGTTTCAATTTAATCGGTTTAATTGGGTTTTTTTAAGTTAAATCCGAATAGCATACGATTAATTTTTTAATCAAATCGATAATCTTTTTTTGATATTTTATTTAATAAAAATATTTAGTTTTATCAAATTGTGAATGTATTTTTTTAATAAAGACAAACATTTAAAAGCAAAATTAAAAAACTTTGTTAGTTAATAATAAAATAATTAAATATTTATAATCAATTTTTAGTTTTTTTTTTCATTTACTACATGCTAAAATAATTAACAACATGAAGATTAAAATTTTAAATTATATCAAAAGAGCTTAGCAACGCAACTTGTTGTCTGTTTGCCTTCTCATTCGTTATATGATGATAACTAAAAATAAAGGGGAACTATTTAATGTTGAACTTATTTTAATGTCGGTCAGAGTTTATTATTAATATAATTGTGTAGATTAGTTTTGAATTATATCAAGTAAAAATGAAAGTAGGTAAAATGATATAAATATTGATTAAAATTAGTAAGTTTTAATTTTTATTTATATAAATATTGGATTTTTTTTTTAGTTTTTTTTTGCCTTTTTTATATGTTAATTAATACTAAATCTGATAGAACATTTTACAAATTCACAAATAATTATTATGCGAAGTTTCAAAAAATTTCAAAAATTGTCTTTATACAAAATTTCACAAATAATCCTTACGAGGACTTAACACTTCTTTCTAACCAACTTATGTATAAAGATTATTGGTGTGTCAACTCTTTATCTAATACACCATTGATGCAACAAAAAAGTTTCATTAGCACCATTCAAATGGAAAAAAATTAAACAAAAAAATCATTCCTAAAATTTTGTCTTAATATAACTATTCCCTAACATTTAACTTTAATTAAAAATCAAATGATTTCCAATCAAGTTGTCTTTCAATTTCCGTATTCACGAAATTGTAAATCTCCAATTTCTTTGGGCTTTGATCTCGTGCATCGTTCAAAATATTTCTTAAAATAAATAGTCATAAATATAAATAAAGGGTTCACGATGTACTCTCATAGCTGTGCAATGGCAACATTACAACGATTACTCATCTACAGTTCTATCAAAATCATATGGTCAAATTAAAATTGTATTTAATACATTTTACGGACTTTTCAGAAGGCTTTGATATCTATTTTCTGTATTTCATCAAATTCATCTAAATGTATACACATATATGGCTTAATTTTAATTTCTTAACCTTGTTTGATCACCAAATTTAGTTATAAAGCATACTAAAATATAATTGTTGTGCAACACGTATGAGTATGAAATATTATTGCCGGTTCCTCTTGGGAGACAATCTGTAATCATTATGGGTCATAATGTTCACCTCTTTTAATCATATTTGCATATGCTTTTTCAGTGTTATCTAGTCTCACTTGAGTTTGACCCAAAATTTCACTCATCTATGTTTCCAAACTTTTCTTGAAATTCAAATAAATGTTAAAATTAAATATCAATTTTATTTTGGAGTTTTGTTTTCAGATAAAGTAATATACATTTAATCATTTATCTCAAAAGTTACTATTTGATTTGTTTTTTTCTTTTAGAAAACTAACTCACATTTTAAAAATCTTTTCACTATTAGTATTTAACATTCTTCTAAAAAAACATTAATTTTAAGATGTTTTTTTTTTTCATTATACGTTGTAATTTACTATAACAAAACCATGTTTGTAGTGATTTGTATATAAAAAAAATTAGCTATACATAACAATTTATGGTTTATATAGTTGTACGAGACAATTGCATAAATCATTAATTGTTATGTATTGTTAAAAATGTTAGGGACCGATCATCAACCTAACAATAAGAGTAAAAATGGTTTGGCTTTTGACTTGAAATCAAAATCGAACCCGAAATTTATGTTTTTTACTTATGAATCAAAAAATCATCATTTTTTTTAGAACATAATATAAAATGAGACTATCACATGTTTATAATTTTAATTTTCAATAAAATTCATAAATATATAATAGCATTTTATCAACATTTGTTGATTAAGAAATTTATGAAAATAAATATAGAGAAATCAGAACAATAAAAGATCAATGATTTGGTAATTTTACAAATATAAAAGGAAAAATGACATAAAAACCTTTAAGTTTTCATAAAATTGAAGGTTCTACTCTTCGACGTGTTTTAGGTCTAGTAAAACCCAATGTTTTGTTTAATTTGTTCATTTATACCCTTGTAGCCGGTTTCTAGGTAACCTATCAGTTACCTAATTCTTGTAAAGCCCTTGAATTTTAAAAAATGTTTGGATTTACCCTTAAGTTTTTCAAAAATGTTCGGATTTACCCTTACCTTAATTGTTATTTTAATTATTTTGATTATTATTATTATTATTATTATTAAAAGATTTTTATATGTAAAAAATATTTTTATTAATATAAATATAATTTTAAAATATATATATACGTGTATTTAGTATTTTTATTAATATAAATATATTTTAATATATATATATATATATATATATATATATATATATATATATATATATATATATATATTTGTATTTAGTACTTTTATATATATATATATATATATATATATATATATATATATATATATATATATTTGAAAGCCCATGTATACCTTTAGAAACGTATTTATATATTAAAAATGTATTTATTTGTATTTAGTAGGTATAAATATATATTTATTTCATATAAAAATATATTATATGCATATAAATATAAAAATACATATGTATATGGTTTATATTGTATAAAAGATATAATTATATGTATTTTGTACATATTACTAGGTATAAATATGTCTTTAGTTCATAATTATATGCATACGATAGTTTTTATACAAAAGAAATAAATATTTACATCTATTAAATACAAATAAAAATATTTTTAAATGCATGAATATGTTTTTAATGTATAAATACGTTTTTATTTATATTTGATACATATAAAGATGATTTTAAATGTATAAATATGTTTTTATTTGTATTTAATAGATATAAATATGTATTTCTTTTGTATAAAATATATCATATGCATATAATTATGAAATAAATACATATTTATGGTCAGTAATATATACAAATACATATAATTATATCTTTTATATAGTATAAACCATATAAATATGTATTTGTATATTTATATGTATATAATATATTTTTATATGAAATAAATATATATTTATACCTACTAAATACAAATAAATACATTTTTATTATATAATTATGTCTTTATTGGAATACATGGGAAATCAAATGTATATAAATACTAAATACAAGTATATATATATATATATACATATATATATAAATATATTTATATTAAAAAAATATTTTTATACATTTAAAAATGTATGTAAAAAAATATTTTTATACATTAGAATGTAATAATAATAATAATAATAATAATAATAATAGTAATAATAATAATAATCAAAATAATCAAAATAACAATCAAGGTAAGGGTAAATCCAAACATTTTTGAATAACTTAAGGGTAAATCTGAACATTTTTGAAAATTCAAGGGCTTTACTGACATTAGGTAACCGATAGGTTACCTGGAAACCGGGGTACATAGATATAAATGAACAAATTAAACAAAACATAGGGCTTTACTGGACTTAAAACATGTCTAAGGGTAAAACCGATATTTTTGTGAAAACCTAAGGGATTTTATATCATTTTCTCAATATAAAAGCGGAAAACTTTGGTAAGATTTCAATTTTAGTAAATAAATGAACCATTATCACTTTTGGTGGTTAACAAACATTGTTCTAAATATTGTCATATATTACCTTAAATTCTAAAAATATAATGCTTTTTCAAAACTTATATATATATATATATATATATATATATATATATATATATATATATATATATAGAGAGAGAGAGAGAGAGAGAGAGAGGCTTAGTTATTCTATTCTAATTAATTGTTGTGTGGTTATAGGAATGATTGTGAGCCAATCATTTTATTTATTTTAAGAAAATGAATAATACGTATTATTAAATTAAAGATAATTAGAAAATACCATCTAATTTTATTTTATGGGTATTTTAGTCAATTAACATAAATTTAAAAAAGGAAATTACATATTTTAAGGGATAATAGATTCTATTAATTTTAAAAATCTAATTATAGGGATGATAATTCTCGGATATTCTGACATAATATGTTTATCAATATATTGAAAAATAACAAATACGCTTGAACCATAAAAGAATACACATTCTGAATATATATATATATATATATATATATATATATATATATATATATATATATATATATATATATATATATATTTATATATATTGATTTAATAAGTTTCTTGAAGAATAACAAAAATTTGGATAAAAGTTCAATTTTTTGTATTACATTCTTATAATGATATATTAAAGTCAAGGTAAAATACTAATATATTTTGAGAGAATATTGTTGTTAATCCATTCTAATAAAATAAAATAAAAATACATTCTTAATAAATAGCAAATCAATTCTTTAAGAATACAATGTCAATAGTATTCTGTATGAATACATTCTGCTAGAATATACTATCGTCCCTCCATGTTTTCTTTCTTTTCCTCTTCTAAACCTAAACCCACATGTCATCTGAGCTTAGCAACTACATAAAGTTCGGAAAAAATTAGTCACCTCGATCACCATGTCTGTAAATTAAATGGAAAAAGTGAAGTATGGTTTATCATAGTTGAACAATTATGTATATACCTTAATTTGAAGTTGCAAGAACTTCACATAGTGGACAACTTCTTCAAGCATTGTGCTAATCTCAACCTTCGTCCCATTTGGAACAAGGTTATGAAGGACTTTCATCATAAAATTTCTTCCATAGAATCATCAGAAAAAACTTGGGCTAGTAATGAGTTTTCATTCTTCAAGCATTAACAGAAACAATACTAATCCATTCTGAACGAATATTATTGCCTTACTTTTCATTCTTCACCAGGCTTCAAACCGAGTTTTCATTCTTCACCAATTTCTTTTTCTGAACTTGATGTTATTTCTTTCAAAAATATATAACTTCATAAGAATTTATAACCTTCTTACACCTTGCTTCATTACTATACATACAAAAAAAACATTATAATTTGCTTAAGCATGAGAATTTCTAGTCAGATGTAACACCCCAAATTTCTAATGTTCAATGAAGGGACAAAAGTGTAAATTTAGGAAAGGTACTCGACGAGTAGGTCTGCTTACTCACCGAGTCGGAGCGGGATTCTGTCGCGGTTTAAGTGGCCAACTCGCCGAGTCGGCGGCTTGAACTCGACGAGTTGGTGCTGAAGAGAGAAAATCCTAATCCCGGGGGTTGTGCCCTATATAAAACACATTATAACCAACCCTCAGCCTCTTTGCTACCCTTTTGAGATCCAGAAACCCTAAATCGTGAGTGAGAGACCTTGGAAGCAATTTGGAGCCTTGATAAGTGATTTTGGTGGAAAGGAGCTTGAAGATCAAGAGGTTTGCTGCAAAGGAGGGGTGTAGATCCGGGATCTACTTCAGTTGGAGCTTATATTGGAGGTAATAATCTGTTGCTTGGGCTCTTTTGCATCTAGATCTATTATCATGTGAGATTTGGGGCATTGTTGGTATGATTGAGAGTTATTTCGAGTTAGAAGCTTAGATATGAGGTTGCTATTTCAGATCTAGGCTTGTGATGGTCCATAATGTCATTAAGCTTCTGTCTAAGAGTTATTGGTGAAGCCCCTTTGTCATAAACCATAGCCCTACAGTGTTTTGGGCTTATATCTCCTTGGTTTCACGTAAAGTTTGCAACTTTATGTGAGGGTTAGGCTGTAGAAGAGTGGATCTATGGATTGGAGCCCCTGCATGGCTCAAAAAGCCTCTGTACGGATTGAGAACTGAAGAGACTCGGCGAGCTACATGGGTGTACTCGACGAGTTGTATGAACTGTTGGGTTTTGAGCAATCTAACACTTCCTAAGTGTGCATGCAACCCTAATAAACCTTGGATCTATGTTTTCTTCTAAAATACATGCAAATAATAATTTCCAAGGTTTCTTCCTAACTAGCATAGCATAAGGATTATGAATCATAAAAGTACTAGTAGAAATACATACCTTTTAATGATGGTTGATTGCTTGGAGTTTAAGAGCCTAGCACCAATAGTGTGAATGCCTTAAGTGGAATCACAAATCACCACAAACTTTGGAAACTTGAGAGAATAGTATACTTTCTTATGAAATCGGCCACCACTAAGTCTCACACAACTAGTGTCCCATTTCTTGCATCATATGCTTCTTTATATAGTGTGCATGGTTAGGGTGAAACCCTAATAACCCATGTCTTTTCCTTTCCAAGGATCCATGGGTTAAAAGCTCCATGGACCATCCATGGACTTCCATATTAGCTTAGCCCATTAACAAATGAGTATTAGCCCACACTATATAAAATATAATCGCCCATAATTTAATCAGTCTTCTTTTTAATCTCTAAATTAATTCATAATTAATTTAAGACTAAAACTAATTAAATATCATGACTTCATATTAATATATTATAACTTATAATATATTAATAAATCGTAAGTATACAATTCTCATAAAATTATCCATAAATCGTTTGGGTGAAGTGCAACCCAAATGGACCATGCCGGGTCGGGTCAAGTATGTACCAAATAAGTTATGGACTTAGACACCTTATCCAACAGACTCCCACTTGGATAAGTCTAATAACTATATTTGCGTATGTTACTTCAGGAACCAACCAGCAATCGTAGCTCTCGAAAACTCCGTTGAACTATGAAGCGCCATTTTAGATAAGTGATCATATAATCCTCTGTTCTCATGATATCAGCCGGACAATTACATGGAACAACGTCGTACTTATTGTCCAACAGTTTGTTTCCCGATTTTCGATTTGTTTGACAAAGAACTTAATCGAACACATCAATTTAGTTCTGACCGGCCGGTACATAGGTCACAACAAAATCATCGAGGGGCCCGGATATCGCTTCTATTTTTAGAAGGAACAGATAAACTTCGACTCATATGCTTGTTCTACTACTTGTTGAATTGTACACAAAGGCACGTTTTATAACATCAAGTTACTGATGCGTTTACGTGCAATCAATGCACAACCAACTCATAGGTAACAACTCATATCTCTAGGTTTGAAGATTTATATAATATTACCGTCTCACGATCACTCGAGATAAATTCCATGAAGTGATACAAGTGAGCGTGGGTTTATTCCAATACTCATAACTTATGAGCACTCATGAATGTTGTAGCAACCATTGCTATGACTAAACCCATTTAGCCATCTACAAACTCGATTCATGACAGTCTTGATTCATACCTACTTCCAACATATGAACGACTGTGGAGTGTTTAAATAACTTAGTCATTCGGAAAGAACAACCTAGCTATTTTGGAAGTCAAAGCATGCAAAGTGAAACACAATAATAATCGAATCCAATATAGTCTCAGAACCCTTTTGAATATAAATAGAACCACCTTTTATTTATCACCATATTGATTACACATTATTCATTGTATAATGTTTCAAACAATCAACTTAAGACTTGAATAAAAAACAACAGTCATCCCACGCTCCTAGCATGTACACTTTGTTTTTCTAAACAATAGTTATGCCATACTCCAAGTATGCACACTATGTTTGTCTATGATCCTTACATTGTGATGTAGATCAATTGAACATGATTCCATTGATACTCATTTCACAATCCCAAATCCTTATTGTAAATGTGAGAATCCCCGATTCCTATCATTTACCAAAAAATCTGTTAGATTTTAAACTTTAATGCAATGTTCCTCTTGTAATGATTATGCACAAAGTCACCAAAACCTTGTCACCAGTCATTACAGAGTATTCCAAAGAAGGTTAACCTCTATGGAACGGAAGTCTCATATTCAAAGTACATTGCTTTGAACATCCTTCTTGCATTAAGGTTTTCTAATCTTACAAAGATTGAATAACTTCCATCTATGGAGACATTTCCATAGTCCCATTTTGACTATCACTTCCGAACAAGAGTTACTTCTTTTCAAAACATGTCAATACGGACCTTTCCGACAATTTACATCATACTTACAACTTTCCCTGAGCAACCAATCTTTGGCGAACCTCAGATTGTCCTCGACCATTGCTTAATCACTTTAGTCATATCCAGTTCTAGACTTTTCCCTTCTCAATGCCTTAAGCATTTGGAAAATTTAGAAAAGATGAATATTATAGCACATGCAATCGATCCTATATCCGAAGCATATGGGACACGATTCATGATGTTTGACATAAAGACATGATACTAGACCATTCTTTTGCTACAATATTTTTTATTTGCCATGTTTTCAAAATTTAACTATGAAGAGGGATGCCGTAATTATAATCGAATTTTGAAAACGCAATATATATATATATAGATTTTCTTCAAGTTGAACCATTCCAACATAAAATTCATATATATATATATATATATTCTTGACTAAAGATGATTAAAATCTCAATCTAAGCTTTAGAATTGAAATGAAGTATAATTTCCTCTCACTTAATTATAGCAAAACAACTTTTCAACCCCTGCAACTTCACGAATTGAAACTTTGTTTTCTATGATTAACATTGTTAACTTGCAACACTAAACGTAATAATCATGCTCCCACTAACATGATGATTATCAGCATAACACTTATGCTCCCACTAGCTCTGACATATTTCCAAAATTTTGCTGGACTTCTGAAATTTAGATTCATACACCCTTTCTTAGATAGCTCACATGTGTGTCTAAACAATTTTCAGAACTATGAAAAGGGATACCGTAATCATAGTCTTAATTGTTTAGACCGTTGCCATTTCTCACAAGTCCATGTTAGTGTGCCGGTGAACCACACACGCTCCACTAAGGACTTTTGAAAATGCAAATAACACAATTGATATCTACGTAAAATCTACTTAGTGAAAGTGTTTCCTCACCATCATTTTCATGAATCGGAGAGAAACCTTATGACACTTAGATTTTATAGTGTATGAGTTCCTATCCATGTTAATTTGTCAAAACCATAATCACAAGATAAGGTTAGTGACAAATTCAGCCTTACATGGATTAAACTTGTTCAATCTTAGTTTCTTGTCACCTTGGTAGCACAAGTCCCACCAATGCTTCCAAGTTGAACTTTGATAACTCACATGCAAATTCAACTTATTTGAAGTAGGTACAGAAATAAGAATTATGTCAACACGATAGGTTGCAAACCTTAAGTCGTGTGCTAGTGATAAATTACAGGTTTTACTCTTGATTAAATCTTGAAACTCTTTCAGGATCTTTAAGGCTCCCACTGTCCCCTTGACATATAAGTTTCCCCAGTCAAGAACCATTCCTTGACAAAACAAATATTCAAGGGACAATGCGGATTCTTATCAAGACTAACACTTCACACAATTGGTCTTAGTTGGTCTTTGTCTCATCCAAGACATCACAACTTACCAATCTCAAATGTACAAGAGTAGAAAACATTTTACTCTTACATTTGACTAGTGTTAATAAATCTTCCTTTATGTCACTCAAAGTTACAATTTTGGAGTATGACTCTAAGAATTGTTTTAGAACGAAGTATGACTCATCTTCTTGATTTTAACCAATCCAACAATTCATGACCTCTCTTCTTAGACATAACAATGCACTAATACGTCCTTAGAGTATGAATTTGTGATATGGTTTCATAATCATTAAGATGATCATGAAATATGATACTAAAGTACTCTCCCATCCTTTCAGATTTGAGAAACTTTTATCTTTCTGCCTAATTTGATTCTTCTCATTTGTTTTGTCATACATTGTAACCTTTCCAATGTTACAGAATTATACTTAACCTCATAAGTATAATCATATTTACTAATCTTTAGTAAATCATGACAAATCAATCTTTGTGGTGGACCTTGACCAACGCACACCCAGTGTACCTAATTCCTTAGTCCTCCAACTGACTCACATATACATGTGATCAAAGAATTAGTCTTAATTTTCAAAGATGAAAATTCTCATTCATCATACAATACAACTTGTATGATTCCAAGTTTCTGTCCAATTGAAACTTGGGTGATGAAAAACTTTCTTCATTCAGTAAATTCAGACACTACCACAAATGAAGGAATCAAATCCACTTTCCAATATTGCTATTACTGGAAACATATAAGCAACAATTTTCCACAGATGCCATTGTAAGGATATTTTTAAAATAAATAAAATTAAAAACCCTTTTTTTTCTTTTATTTTAAAACTTCACGGAAAAACTTATCCTTACAATCCACATGAAAACCTTGTTGTTATCTATTCATAAGCAATATATTATAACTCTTAAGCAACAGCTCAAAATTCTGATTGCCGAACCATGCGATCGAAACCCACCTTTGCAATCAGAATCAACATATACTTACTTTAAGCTTCCTATTTGATTCTTAAAACATCAGCATGTGACCCATTCACATTATGTAATAAGAATCTCCAAATAGGAACTTAATAGAGTTAGACAGTGGACTTTACCCGAAGTAGAGTCAAACTTTTTGACTTGATCAACCTTATGACCTTTCAGGTGAATAGGGCAGCTTCGCAACCAATGCCCCTTCCTTTGGCAACAAAACACATGGACCCTTTGGTAATGGCACATGAGACTATCTCAGACTTAGCCTTTCTCTTTACCATTTGGTCAACCGAGTTGACTATGGCCGATCCCTTTCCATCGGGAAGAGAAATCTTTTTTCTAGATATCCAATGCTACCATTGTCAATGTCCATTTAAGACTTGGGAAGTTGTTCTTTTAATCAAATTTGCTTTACTGGTGTTCCATATCATTGCTGATTCCACAACACCAAGCAAATAGATAACATCATTAAGGGTCATGTCATAGTCTGTCTCATAGTAGTCCCAAAAAGACTCACTATGTTACTAAGAAAGTGATTGAACATCCAACTTTCATGAGACTTTGACACCCAACTCTCCCAGCTTGTCAATATGTGACTTTATCTCCAAGATGTGAGCACACATAGACTATGCTTGCCAATAGGGATTGAGTGACTTTAAACTTTTGAAGAACTTGTGGATGAGGGAGAATAATTGGAGGAGGTGGAGAAAGTGAAGCATGATGTTGAGGGACACCATCTTCAAGAGATTTGGGAAGATCATAGTTGTCTGAACCAGACATCTATAATGGGAGAAAATCAAGTTAGTTGATTCAAAGTCCTTAATATAACACCCAATATGAAATATTAAGGCTAGGACCCAACACAATATTTTATAATTTGGAAGAGGGATGCCGTAATCCAAGCTATAAAATATTTGAAGGTAGGCGAATGACGATTCACCAATTTCCACCATGAAAAACGAAATAATTTATTAGGTTTTAAATGGATTTGAAATTCCTAGATCTCTTGAGATTCATTGAACTTTTCAATGGCATGTTTCAATCTCGAGTGTGCCCTCTCAAATTTTGTGACTGGGATGCCGAGGATCACAAAACAAGGTGTGAATAACCATACCAATTCACTTGGTAACCTTAATATTATCACCTAATCAATGTGCCGGTTAACCACACACGCTCCATTGATCTATGACAAACATTAAGTCACCCTTCGTGATCCTTACTAGTCCAAGTTAGTGTGTCGGTTAACCAGACACGCTCCACCAACGACTTGGTAAGGTACAAAGTGTGAATTCCATGGGCTAGCACCAAATTCACATTTTTCCTAAAGTAACTAAGATTGGGAATTAAATAAAAAAATATTTAGTTACTTTATAATAATCATTATACTTTTAATGAGAATTTAAAGTCATTGTCCTACCCGTTCGGCTAACGACCCTCCACCGATCAAGCAAGCGGTGGGTGAGAGTGGACACCCATTAAGTTGCCATTTTATAGGCAACAACCTTATACCCACCTTATAGACCGGCTTCGTGAATGAGGCCTACTAACGGTAAAACGACTTTTTCTTATACATATATATAATAATTAACCATTAATGTTATAATAGTATAAGGGTAGAATTTTAACTTTTAAAAATTCTAGGGTATGGAATTAAAGTTTGTGTGAGACTTTACAAATTCCAAAACTCGAGGGCAAGTTTTGAACAATTCATAAGCTTTTGGATATTCATAACTTATGAGTTTTAATTAAGTGTTTAAAACTTTTAATGAAGAATCTCTTGGAAATCCATAACTTGAGGACAAGTTATGAAGTCCATAAAAGCATTTATTAGAAAAACTCTTCAAAAGTGTAACTTATGACTTCTTAAAAAACATTTAAAAGGAAAAACTTTTGGAATTCCATAACTTGAGGAAAAATTATGAATTCCATTAAAACACATTAAGATCAAGAATTAACTAACAAACAATTTGCAAATAATTCCTATGATCTAACAAAACTCATATGAACATGAACATCCACATCAACAATTTCAAGAATCATATGAACACATATAAACTTGAAATTTTGATTATAACTTTGAAATTAGTCCACCATCATCATTACCACATCAAAAACAGGTTTTATAAGATCAAAACAGTTTAAGGTAATGATTCTAGACCAATTCCAGCACCAAAACTCGAAAATCTGCACTCAGGCCTGCCAACTCGTCGAGTGCATGAACTGACTCGGCGAGTTGGTTGAATCTACACATGGACTCGGCGAGTACCATGAATGGACTCGGCGAGTCTGCTGTGCAGAATGCAGTTTTTCGATATTTTTCAGCAATTTGCATCAAGTATTCAAGAAACAAGCCTAGGCTCTGATACCACTGTTGGGTTTTAAGCAATCTAACACTCCCTAAGTGTGCATGCAACCCTAATAAACCTTGGATCTATGTTTTCTTCTAAAATACATGCAAATAATAATTTCCAAGGTTTCTTCCTAACTAGCATAGCATAAGGATTATGAATCATAAAAGTACTAGTAGAAATACATACCTTTGGATGATGGTTGATTGCTTGGAGTTTGAGAGCCTAGCACCAATAGTGTGAATGCCTCAAGTGGAATCACAAATCACCACAAACTTTGGAAACTTGAGAGAATAGTATACTTTCTTATGAAATCGGCCACCACTAAGTCTCACACAACTAGTGTCCCATTTCTTGCATCATATGCTTCTTTATATAGTGTGCATGGTTAGGGTGAAACCCTAATAACCCATGTCTTTTCCTTTCCAAGGATCCATGGGTTAAAAGCTCCATGGACCATCCATGGACTTCCATATTAGCTTAGCCCATTAACAAATGAGTATTAGCCCACACTATATAAAATATAATCGCCCATAATTTAATCAGTCTTCTTTTTAATCTCTAAATTAATTCATAATTAATTTAAGACTAAAACTAATTAAATATCATGACTTCATATTAATATATTATAACTTATAATATATTAATAAATCGTAAGTATACAATTCTCATAAAATTATCCATAAATCGTTTGGGTGAAGTGCAACCCAAATGGACCATGCCGGGTCGGGTCAAGTATGTACCAAATAAGTTATGGACTTAGACACCTTATCCAACATGAACATGTGCATGGACTCGACGAGTTGGAAGAACAACTTGGCGAGTTTGTTGAAGATTATCTTGGACTCGGCGAGTCCGGTCGCAGAACCCCAACCTCTTTTGGTTAAAGCCTTGGATTAAGCGAGTCCGTTGGCGACTCAGTGATTCGGATAGGATGGGACTCAGATCCGGGGGCTTATGACATTTCAAGGTCGGATTTGGGTACCGTCTGTGGGCGGGATGCGTACCATTTTGATGGAGGAGGCTCATCGATCGAAATTCTCGATCCATCCCGGGGCCACTAAGATGTTTTTGGACCTGAAAAAGGATTATTGGTGGCCCTGTATGAAGAGGGATGTCGCATGGTTTGTAGAGAGATGCTTAACCTGTCGCAGGGTTAAGGCCGAGCATCAACGTCCACATGGTAAGTTGCAGCCATTAGAGATTCCCGAGTGGAAATGGGAATAGATTACCATGGATTTCATCACCAAATTGCCCAGAACAGCGAGGGGTGTCGATGCAATTTGGGTGATTGTGGATAGGTTGACAAAGAGTGTTCACTTCCTGGCCATTAGTGAGAGCTCTTCCGCAGAGAAGTTGGCAGAGATGTACGTGAGAGAGGTGGTATCGCGGCATGGGGTGCCGATTTCGATTGTCTCAGATCGAGATGTACGTTTCACTTCCAGATTCTGGAAGAAGTTTCATGAGGAATTGGGAATGAAACTGCATTTTAGTACAGCGTACCACCCTCAGACCGACGGGCAGAGTGAGCGGACGATTCAGACGCTTGAGGACATGCTCCGAGCATGTGTGTTGGATTTCGGCGAAAGTTGGGACACATATTTTCCCTTAGCAAAGTTCTCTTACAACAACAGCCATCATTCGAGCATTGGCATGCCGCCCTTTGAGCTGTTATATGGGAGGAAGTGTCGGACCCCTATCTGCTTGGGAGAAGTAGGGCAGCGCGTGATGGGTAGTACCGAGATCGTGCTTCAGACGACAGAGCAGATCCAGCAGGTCAAACAAAGGTTGTTGACCGCTCAGAGTCGTCAGAAGAGTTATGCGGACAGACGCCGGTCCGAGCTTGAGCTTCAGGTCGGTGACTTTGTGCTCCTGAAGGTCTCTCTTTGGAAAGGAGTGATTCGATTCAGGAAGAGGGGCAAGTTGGGGCCCCGATATATTGGTCCTTTTAGGGTGGTCGCGAGGGTAGGCAGGGTAGCCTATCGTTTGGAGTTGCCAGCAGAGTTGGGTCAGATTCACGACACTTTCCACGTGTCGCAGTTGCGGAAGTGTGTACCCGATGAGTCGGCAGTAGTGCCATTAGAAGATATTCAGGTGGATGCGAGCCTGAATTATGCTGAGAGTCTAGTGACGATCAGTGATGTGTGTAAAACCAACTAGTTTTAATCCTACTAACTTAGACACAAAATAAACACACGAAAGGCAGTGTACCTATCGATTAGTAATATAGTTCAAGCAAGTAGGGTATCGAACACAGGGAACGGTAAACAATTAAAATAAATGCTAATATTATCTAAATAAAACAAATAACAAAAAGGGGTTTTCTCTAGTTTTGCAAGACTAGAAACTTAATTAGAATAACTTGCAACTAAAACAATTAATTACCAACTAAATTCAATAGTAAAGAGGACTTCTGTTTAGGTACGACTCATTTGTTCCCATGGATGATTTTAATGTATCAGATTAATTCTTCATTGGCTACCGATTAAGATAATTAGGTTCACGTTCGCTATTCCTAATTCTTAGAAAACAAATTAACTCAAGCAATGGCCAGTTGTCTAAATTAACGGGTTTCTTAGATTATTGATTCGGGTTAAGTAAGACTTGTAATGGTTAATTAAATTGACCCTTCAATTAACCTATTGCTGATGTTCATCAAACAATCTCACACATTAACTTACCTATCTTCTAGTTAATTCTAGTTTCACATTCGTTATTCCTAGACATACAACTATGTGGTCACAATAAATCATATGAAATTAATAACTAAGAGATGTTCATACAACTTAATTACTGATTTATTAACAGAAGAATAGTTATTGTCAACACATAAGGTTCTTTAACAAGCTTAACTAAACATAATTACCAATTAAAATTAATCCTACTCAAATAATCAATCCATGTTCACAAAATTGTCTACCCTAACAGAAGAATAAGTTTTTAGCTCATGATTGCAGTAAACATAAACTCAAAAACGAAATCAAAGTATGTAAACATGATTCAAATCAAAAAGTTACTAAGAATAAACCAAAATTGTCTTGATTCTCTTCACAATTGAATGTAGGGTTGATTCTTCAGTTCCTCACGACCTAGCAGCACTTCCAATCGTTTCTTAGCCTCCTAGGGTTTCCCTCCCTGCTCTGATATCGATCTGAATGTCCCTTTATATAGATTTTCACAAAACAGAGGCTACTCGGCGAGTCCAGTTACCTACTTGGCGAGTCGGTCACTTAAAACCCGTGTACGGCAAGTCAGCGCGTCCAGAATCGCGAAAGTTCGATACAACTTGCCGAGTAATCGACCCTACTCGCCGAGTACGTTTCGAATCAGCATTTTCTCAAAACACGAAAGTCGTCCGAACTTGTGTCTACTTTTCAGAACATTTTGAATCTTGTCAATCGGAGTTACGGTTCATGAGATATGGCCAAAACACTGACGAGGGGTCAAGCTGTCCAGCAACATCCTTCTTTCTTCAAAATCCAAGATCCAAGCTTCCAATAGCTAGTTCCGCTTCACTTTCCTTGCGAGCATGTCATTTTTGATGAAAAATGAAATTATAAACTAATTAAGCACCTTTTGTTCATTAAATGAGACAAAAACAACATAAAGTATTAAGATAATGCATGGATTTTATAGCTAAATATGCCCATATCAATCAGAGATCGGAAGATCAAGGTCCTGAGGAATAAAGAGGTGCCACTGGTGCAGGTCTAGTGGCAGCATCAGAAAGGGTCAGAGTTAACTTGGGAGCCGGAGCGTGAGATGCGTGAGCAACATCCGAAATTATTTGCAGAGTGAGACTTCGAGGGCAAAGTTTGATTCTAATGGGGGGGAATTGTAACACCCGGATTCCCAGGTATTATTTTTATTCTTTTATTTTTGAATGGTGTGAGGAGACTCGGCGAGTTGGAGTTTGAACTTGCCGAGTAGGATCGCGGTTTTGCACGCGGGTTCGCGTCTGGACTCGGCGAGTCCACGCTGTTTAATGAAGCCCTAATTTCCAGGGTTTGAGACCTATTTAAAGGGTCCTATGGCCGTCATTTGCGGCCACCAACCCCAGAGAGAAACCCTAAAGAGATCTTGAGCGTTTTGGGAGAGAGAGAGGAGGCCATTGTTAACCTTTGAAGCTTTGTTTGGCAAGGCAAAGGAGATTCTAGCCAAGATGAGGCAAGGGAGGTGGACATCCTTCAAATTTGAAGCTCAGAGCATCATTTTGGAGGTATATTTTGGCTCCCTTTTTTGTTATTATGATGAATATGGGGGTTTAGGGTTTCTTGACCCCTTTGTTGGTTAGATTTGATGTCCATTTCGTCCCTCTTTGTGATGAGGCTTGAAATGGGATCCATAGAGGTCCAGAGAAGCTTTATTCCTTAAGCTTTATGAGGATTCATGGGAGTTTTGACCAAGGGTTATGAGATATGGGGCTAAAACATCATATAGGAGCAAATAGATGTTGTTTGAGCATCAAGGTTTGGACTTTACGTGATTACCATGCTTGGGGAGGCCAGATGTAACACCATAAATTTCAAAACAATTTTTCGCATTTTATAAAAACATAAATCATTTAATATTCATAAAAACATCAATGTTTGAAACTTAATCCATGCCATATAAATTCCCAAGACCTCATGACATAAAAATCCCGTGTGTGTGTACTGATCAAGCCAGCGCCTTCCCACGGTCATCACTAGTACCTGAAACAAATAACACCAAACACTGTAAGCACAAAGCTTAGTGAGTTCCCCAAAATACCACGCAACACATATTAGCCACTCGAGGCTATAACTCTGTGGGTCCGTGCACCCATACTCTGTGAACCCTCAGGTTCTAACTCTATAAACATGCATAGCATAAATCACATAGAATGATGCAGTGCAACACATAATATACATAGCATACAAATACTCTATCACATAACTCTGGTTACCTACTCAAGGTAAAGTACAGTGAGAAGAATCACTTCGTGTATCTCGGTAACTCGCAAATCCCTGAAATCGCTCGTGCTCAATCCCCCGATCTATAGTCCTCCTATAACACAATATATCTCCAAATAACACTTCACAACTAAGGTTGACTAACCCTATCAAGTCAACACAGGTCAACACTGGTCAACGGTCAACGGTCAACTTTGACCGGACTCGGAGAGTGCACTATAGCGACTCAGCGAGTCTATACGCATCCACTGATTCCCTGGGATCCTCTCCCGACACGTCGAGTATTTTCCTAACTCGACGGGTTCCACCTGGCATGAGTTGCGGGGCCACCATGACTCAACTCCCCGAGTCTCAAGAACAACTCGGCGAGTTCCAGCTTGACCTAGTCCACCCATCAACACTCTCTAACTCTCCCCAACTCACTGAGTCAACCCCTTAACTCGGCAAGACCACTCGCTGAGTGGTTATGGACAATCTTCATGCTACTCGCCGAGTCTGTTCTTCAGACTCGGCGAGTCTATGCCATGCATAAACTCAAACTCACTCCTGAGGTCAGATCCGTTCCAATAACTCATAGATCCAGTCCTTCCAAGCACATACATCACGTAAAGTTACTATCTTGGTGCTCATGCAAAGGTTCAAAGGCCTTATTTGATGATATGCTCTCTAGAATGCTATTCTAAGCTCATGGCCTCCATTAACACTCATAAAGCTTGAGGGAAAAGGGTCTCTGGACCTCTTTGGGTCCAGATCTAAAGCACCAACACGAGAAGAGGCCAATTACTCCATGGATCATTCCACAAAGAAACCCTAACTGTAAGATTTACACCAACGACTGAGAAAGGAACGAATGGTTACCTCAAATGAAGTCTCTGAGCTCAGGAATTACTGGATTAGCACCTTCTTTGGTCTCCTATTTCCTTGATCCTCTTCTATATGCAAAACACTCAAAAATAGTCAAGGATCTTCCTCTTCTCTCTCACAAAACGCTCAAAGACTCTATAGGGTTTTCTCTGGGGTTGGTGGCCGCAAATGACGGCCATAAGCCCCTTTAAATAGGTCTCATACCCTGGAAATTAGGGTTTCATTAAACAGCATGGACTCGCCGAGTCCAGACGCGAACCCATGCCCATAGCCGCGATCATACTCGGCGAGTTTGGGCTCCAACTCGCCGAGTCTCCTCACAAAATACCAAAAATATATGTAAATGAATAATACCTGGGAATCCGGGCTGTTACACCAGATCTATGATTGTATGGAACAGATCTGACCTCAGAAGTGAGTTTTAGTTTATGCATGGCATGAACTCGCCGAGTCTGAAGAACAGACTCGGCGAGTAGCATGAAGTTTGCCCGTAACCACTCAGCGAGTGGTCTTGTCGAGTTGAGGGGACGACTCTGTGAGTCAGGGAGATTCGGGGGGACTGAGTCAAGTCGAAACTCGTCGAGTTGTTCTTGAGACTCGGCGAGTTGAGTCGTGGTGGCCCCGCGATTCATGCCAGGTGGAACTCGTCGAGTCAGAGAAGTACTTGACGTGTCAAGAGAGGATCCAAGAGAGTCAGTGGACACGTATAAACTCGCTGAGTCGCCCTAGTGCACTCGCCGAGTCCGGTCAAAGTTGACTGTTGACCTTGTTGACCTTTAGGGTTGAGTGCAGTTGTATTTATGAGTGTATTACTTTGTGTGATTAGGCGGAGGCTAGATCACGTTTATTCCGAGACAGATATTTACCGAGACATCGAGGTGAGTCTTCTCACTATACTTACCTAGAGTGGTATATTATGTAGACCAGAGGGTCTTATGTGTTATGTATGAGTTTATGTGCTATGTGCTATGTATATGTTGTATGTTGTTATAGACCAGACCGAAGGGTCCAACGATACAGACCGGGCCGGAGGGCCTAACGAGCTATGACCGGACCAGAGGGTACAACGAGCTACGGGACTGGAGGGTCCCGCTGAGACACATCGACCGAAGGGTCGTATTTTAGCCTTGAGTGACGTATGTGTTGTATGTGGTATTTTGGGGAAACTCACTAAGCATTTATGCTTACAGTTGTTGTGTGATGTGTTTAAGGTACCAGTGATGAGCGTGGGAAGGTGCCGACATGATCCGTACACACTTGAGGAGTTTATGTTTTGGATTCTGGGGAGATATCTTGTGATAAATACATTTGAAACAATATGTTGATGTTATTTTGTGAAAAAAATGATGGTTTTGAAAATGATTTTTTTTTTTGAAAATTTACGCTGTTACAAGTTGGTATTAGAGCCTTGGTTTGAGGGATTCGGATGCATCTTCGGGCGTATCTGAACTCAAACTGAGGAATTGAGGAGAATTTTTATAATAAAATAAATTTTTTGAAAAGAGTAACAGGGTTTTGAGACAAACAGAGCAGAGCGGTGTGTACGATCAGCCAGCACCCGAACGACGATTTCCCAAAAAGTACCCTTACTTTACATGTTATGAGATACGTTATATTATGCATGCTAGAGTAGGCTGAGTATACATATTAGGACTAGAGTAGCCTGATTTGTGATGCCTTAGCCTAGGAGTTTTCTGCTGCTGAGATGCTTTGAGGGCGAGTGATAGCAGTTAGGAGCTCATGAGAATAGAGTACCTGTAATCCAAGATCCTAGGAGGAGGACTTGAAGTGAATGTTGGTGCGGTGTGGTCAGTAGTATTGGGCCCGTACTAGTGAAGACACTGGATCAGTGGGCATTTCAAGTAAGAATCTTTTGGACGACGGAGGAAAAGTAGGGTTGTGTCATCGAGTATGAGCATGTTCGATCGAATCTCTGATAATTTTTGTTGTATTTCAGAGACATCATGGTTGGGACTCGACACACACCTGGGACCAGTGGTGTCAGCGACGAAGAGATCCGTCGGATGATTCATGAGGAGGTGGCTGCCGCCATCCGGGCTGAGATCCCTGAGATGTTTGGAGACATCAAGACCACATTGATCGAGACCTTTGATGAGCGGTACGCCGCGTTGACTGAGGCTGTTGCAGCTGCAGCTACTGCTACTGTTGCTGCTGCCAGACCTCAGGGAGGTGACTCGTTGTTGTTCCGAGAGTTCAGCAACACGAAGCCACCAGAGGTCGACGGGACGCAGGACCCGATTGCCGCTATGAGGTGGATCTCTGACATCGAGGGATGTTTCTATATGTGCTCTTGTCTAGAGCACTTGAGGGTTCGATTCGCCTTGAACCAGCTCCGTCTGGTAGCGAAGGATTGGTGGAAGTTCGTGACAACGAACTTTACTTTGGCTGAGATTTCTGAGGTGACTTGGGAGAGGTTCACCGCTATGTTCTGAGAGGAGTATGTTCCCCTGGTAGAGAGGGAACGGTTGATCCAGGAGTTCTTGACCCTCAAGCAGGGTACTGATTCAGTGACTGTCATCACCAGGAAGTTCCATGAGAGGACGATGTTTTTCCTTGAGCAGGTGTCGACTGAGCAGGCTCGTATGAGCCGTTATCTGGGTGTTCTGAGGAGAGATATACGGGATTTCGTGGCGAACTCGACTTACCGGGCATTTGCTGAGCTCCAGGCAAATGCCCGGAAGAGGGAGATCGAGCTGGAGACTCAGGCCAGGGAGGAGGCCGAGTCTCAGAGGATGGATCGGCGACCGACCTAGTCTCAGCCGGCAGCCAAGCGGGCTAGACCCGCTGATTCGAGATCTGGGGGCGCGAAGGGCCGCACTTGTGGGAAGTGCGGTAAGAGCCATGAGGGGTCGTGCAGGGCTGGGGTATGTTACAAGTGTGGGAAGGAGGGGCATATCGCGAGGGAATGCCCCAAGGAATTCTCGATATCCTAGTCCTTCACATGACACTTTGTCAATGAATTAGTCTAATTTCCAAATATGAAATTTCTCATTCTTCGTGCAACCAAGTTGCATGATTCCAAATTTCTGTCCAATTGAAACTCGGGCGATGAGAAACTCTCCCTATTTGGTAATTTCTCGACTTTTCCATAAACACCATAAATAAGAATCATATCCATTTGTTGTAGAAATATGCAAACACCAATTTTCATAATGATTTCATTGCAAGGAAATAAATAAATAAATAAATAAATAAGTCAAACAAAAATTTATTTTATTTATAAAAGCGGCAGAAAACATTTGTCCTTACAATGCAAAATCCATTCAAAACTATGTATTTCAAAAAGGAAAATTTCTAACTTTATCATAACTATCTAAGCTCAAAATCTAATCTTCAAGTCCATGCGACCAATATCCATTCCTCGTGATTAGATTCATCTTGCTCTTTCACCAAGCTTCCTTTCTTTTCACCGATCCTGCAAAACATTCAAATGTAATCTTATCACATCATGTATTAAGAATCTATGAATAGGAACTTAACGGAGTTAGATAGTGGATTTTACCTGAAGCGTAGCCATACTCCTTGACTCTCCCATCTTCTGGACTCTTCAGGCTCTTTGGGTAGACTTGTATCCAACACCCTTTCTTTTGGCAGCAAACACAGGTCGGTTCTCCTAGAACATCCTCAGAAGCATGGTTGGTTAACTTTCCCAACAAATACGCTCCATTGCTTCGCCAAATCATTTCTGATTCAGCAGCAATGAGCATGTAAGTTAGGTCAATGAGGTTGTCGTCATGATCCATCATATAATACTTTCTTTTGAACTCATTATATGATTCAGGAAGTGACTGCAAAACCCAATTCACAACCAACTCATCTGGGAATGACACACCCAACATTATCAACCTATCAATGTGTGATTTCATTCCTAGAACGTGGGCACACACGGGTTTACCATCTTCATGTTTCATTTCCAATAGGGCTTTAGTGATGTTGAACCTTTCAATTCTTCGATCTTGTGGGTTAGGGAGAACAATAGGAGGAGGAGGAGGAAGTGAAGCATGATTTCTTGTTCCTCGATTGAATCGTGGAATATCATCTTCATGTGGAATGCTTGTTCCACGGGATTTGAGAAGACCATAGTTGTCAAACTTTGACATCTACAAAACAGGAGAAAATGAATTCAAGTTAGTTGATTGATTGAGTCCTTAGTAAATCACCCAAATGAGATACTAAGGCTAGGACCCAACACAATATTCTACAACTCGGGAGAGGGATGTCATAACCCAAATTGCAGAACATTTGAAGGTAAGTGAATGACGATTCACTAATTTCCACCATGAAAAACGAAAAAGAAATTTTAAGTTTTAAATCTATGAAAACTCCTAGATCCTTTGAGATTCATTGAACTTTCAATGGCATGTTTAAATCTCGATATGCCCCTCTTGTTTGTGACTGGGATGCCGAGGATCACAAAGCGGGTGTGAATAACCATGCAAACTTACATGGTGCCCTCACATGTTACAGTCACCTATTCTATGTGCCGGTAAACCACACACGCTCCACCGAACTACGAAAAACATTGAGTCACCCTTTGCTACCTTTGCTTAGAACCATTTAGTGTGCCGGTAAACCACACACGCTCCACTAACGTCTTTGCAAGGGCAAAAAGTGTAATTTCATGGAATTGCATCAATTCACTTTTGCCTACGTAACTAAGACTGGGAATTTTATGAAAACATTTAGTTACTTTAATAATTCATTATACTTATAATGGAAGGTTTCGTCCTATCCTACCCGTTCCGCTAACGACCATCCACTAGTCAAGAGTGCGGTGGGTAAGAGTGGATACCCATTCAATCGCCATTTTATAGGCAATTTCCATAAACACCCCTTATAGAACAGCTTCGTGAATGAGGCCTACTAAAGGCAAGACTGACTTTTACTCAAACATATATATAATGTTAGACTTTTAATGTTATATATATATATATATATATATATATAGTATAGGGTGTATTTTACACTTTTAAAATACTAGGTGGTTTAAAATACAAACCCTAATGCTTGGATCTAGGTTTCTCTATTGTACATGCAAGTTATCCAAGACTATAAACCCTAATTCTAGCATTCAAGTAATCATATTAACATGAGAATAGGTTTAAGATGTTACTTTGATTGTTATGTAGCAATAACAATCCCAAATCTCCTTGTATTGACTTTAGAAAGCTTAGAGTCACAATTGTCACTCCTCTAATGGTTCACAAACACCAGAAGCAAGAGGATGAAGAGGAGAGAGGATGGAGGCTACCCTAAAACGTGTGAAACCCTAAAAGAGGTCTTCCCCACGTTTTTGGTCATAAGGGATCTCTTTATATATGAGGCAATTAGGGTTATCTAACAAGGAAACCCTAATTTGGATGCTTAAGCCCTAAGCAACCCATGGAGCCCTTTTCCTTAAAGCCTTGGATGATTTCATATGGGCTTCCCCCATAGAATTCGTCCACCTTATAATAAAAGGCAATCCATGGCCCAAATTGCAATTATCTTATAATTACAATTCCAGTCCCTTAAGTTTAATTAATCTCTTTTAGTCACAAAACTAATTACCAATTAATTATTGACTAATATTAATTAAACAATATGATTTCTCCTTTAATATATTATTCACATAATATATTAATAAATCATATTTAATCCTTTCTCTCCATAATTCATCCTATCAAGTTGCTTTGGTGAAGGCAACCCAAAAGGACCATGCACCATCGGGTCAAGTACATACCAAAATAGTTATGGACTTAGACACTAATCCAACAGTCTCCCACTTGGATAAGTCTAATAACTATTCTGCGTATGACTTCAAATCCTGATCTGCAATCGTAGCTTTCCAAAGCCGCTGTCAACTCTGATCCTATCAGATACGCATGTCCTTAGATAAGGGATCATATATTCCTCCATTCTAGATATCATATGAGATATGATTTCAAATCATTCTCTTTGTACTATATCTCGATTCCCGATTTATGACGACTGACTAATTGAACAAATCAAATTAGCCCTAGCCCGGCCGAGCATTTACGTTTGTCATCACTAAACCATCGAGGGGCCCAAAGATATCGCTTTTATCCTACCTTGGATAAAAGGAACGGATAAACTTTGATACAATGCTTGCTTGCACTCACTCACCGAATCACACACAACAATATGTTTTATAACACCAATTTACTAGTGTGTTTACATATTATCAATGTGCAACCGATTTGCAAGGTACAACTCACACATCTCGGTTTCAAGAATATAAGATGTTATCGTTTCACCAATCACTCGTGATACAATTCATGGAATGATCCAAGTGAACGTGGGTTTAATCCAATGCTCAAATTCATATTCATAAGCACTCATGAACGTTGCAGCAAACATTTGCTTATGTCTAATACTTTTTTAGACATTCCACACACCAATTCACGACAGTCTTCATTCATATCTACTTCCAATATATGAACGACTGTGGCCCGTTCGAATAATTCGATTATTCTTAATAAACTCAATTGTTCTGGAAGTCAAAACATGCAAATGTGAAACACAAGAATAATACTAATCCCATATGGCCTCAAACCTTTGAGTATAAATAAAAACCCTTTTATTTATCACCATATCGATTACTCATTATTTGTCGTTTCAGGTAATCAACTTCTTACTTGAATTACTACACTTGTCCCATGCTCCTAGCATGCACACAATGTTTACCTATGGTTCTTGCTTTGTGAAATAGATCAAATTGAAAACATTTCCAATCATTCTTATTTGACAACTCCAAATCGTTTTTCATAAGTGTAAGAATATCAAATTCTTGTCTCTTATAGAATATGTCAGATTCTAACATTTTATGCAATGATCCTTTCGTAATGTCACTGCACCAAAGTCACAAAGACTATTGCCAATGATATTACAAAGTTCTCTATTGGAGATTGTTACAAGACAATTCCTTAGATATGATGTCTCTCACTCAAAGTACATTCCTTTGAACATCCTTTGCATAAAAGTTTCTAATCTAGTCATAGATTTTCAATATTCAATTCCCAATATGGACACGTTTCCATATTTTTCATATGACAACTCATTCTTAATAGAATCTTATCTATTCGTAATGATGTTGATATGGTCCATCCAATATGGAAACATTTCCATAATTTCCATATGACAACTCATTCATAATAGAATCTTTTCTATTCATAATAATGTCGATATGGTCCATCCAATACCATGCTTCCAACTACTCACAAGCGACCAATCGTCGTCAAACTTTGGATTGTCCTTTGATAGTTCTTTAATTATTTTAGTCAAAACCAATTCTAGTCCCTTTTCCCTCTAAATGCGCTTGACATTTGGAAAATTTTAGAATGGTCAAACATTATAGCATTTGCAATCGATCCTATACTCAAAGCGTATGGGACACGACGCATAATGTTTTATTTGCTATGTTCTCAAAATTCGAATTGTGAAGAGGAATGTCGTAATCATAATCGAAATTTTAAGAACACACTATGTACCTTTGACTAAATATATTAATATTCCACAACCTAAGCCTTTAGATTTGAAATGAAGCATAATATTCTCTCCCTTAATTATAGCAAAACAACTATACAACCCTTACGACTTTGCAAGGTCTAACTCTTGTTTTCTATAATTAATATTGCCAACTTGCAATACGGGCCTTAATAATCATACAATCATAACATTTATGCTCCCACTATCATGATGATTATTATAAAACATAACACTTATGCTCCCACTAGCTTTGACATGTATTCAGAAACAGCTTAACTTTCAGAAAAAAAAAAAAAACAATGCTTATTGAATTTCTTAAGTTCATGTTTCTAATACTTAGTGCTTTGATAATCTTTTATCAAGGCTTCTTGAACTTATACACCTTTGCCTTAGATAGCTCATATGTATGTGTAAACAATTGCCAAACCTCACAATTCAAATTATGAAAAGGGATACCGTAACCATAATCGAATTCGAGAATGCAGTTTTACAATCACTATCTTCTTAAAATCTTTCTTAGTGAAAGCATTTCCTCACAATCATTGAAGGAGGAAATCTTATGACACCTAGATTTAAACGGTGTATTTGTTCCTATCCATGTGAATTTGTCAAAACCAAAGTTTACGACAAATTCAAACTCATATGGACTGAACTTTCTTAATCTTGATTTCTTGCCTTATGGTAGCACGGCTGCCCACCATGTCTTCCAAGTAGTCAAGCAGCTCACCCTTTCTTATCAATGTACCTTCCATTGATTAAGGTGCCTTGCCTTTTATGCGTTCAAGTGAGAATTCATAGAACTCACATGCATAATTAACTCTATTGGAACGGCATGGAAACAAAATAATGTCAGCACGATAGGTTGTAAACCTCAACTCATGCGCTAGTGATGATTGATAAGGTTTATTTGATTTGTTCTTGAAACCTTTCAATACCATTAAGACTCCCACTGACTCCTTGACATATAAGATTCTCTTGTCAAAACATTTCTTGACAAACAAATATTCAAGAGTTAGTGTAGCTTTTATCAAAACTCTTCATAAATTGGTCCTAGTTGGTCTTTGTCTTATCCAACACATCACAACTTTCCACATTTGATGAATGTTACAAACCTTTTTAATACTTTTCACTCAATGTCACAATCTTAACTTTAAGACTTGTTATTGGAACGAAGTATGATTGACTTCTTGATTTAACCATTTCTTCAATCCTTGATTCCTCTTCTTAAACATACAATTATACTAAGACTCACTTAGAGAATCAATTAAGATATGGTTCTTAATCATTAAGACCCATCATAAAACATAAAAGGTACTCTCCCTTCTTCTTAGAATGGAGAAACTTTTATCTTTCTGCCTACTTGATTCTTCTTATTCGTTCTACTATTGATTTAAACCTTTTTAATCAATTATTAAAGTTTTAGTAAACCATGACAAATATGTTGTTACTCTTATAGTGAACTTGATCAACACGCAACTTTGTGTGCTCGATCTCCCCTAGTCCTTCACTTGACACTTTGTCAACGAATTAGTCTAATTTCCAAATATGAAATTTCTCATTCATCATGCAGCCAAGTTGCGTGATTCCAAATTTCTGTCAAGTTGAAACTAGGGCAATCAAAAACTCTCCCTATTTGGCAAATTCTCGACTTTCCATAAATAACATAAATAAGAACCAAATCCATTATTTCTAATAATAGAAACATTCAAACATCAATTTTTCATATACGCCATTGCAAGGATAAATAAATAATATAAAATCAAATTTTATTTTATTGCGGAAAAATTTTGTGCGTACAATGCAATTCATTGAAAAACTATGCTAATACATCTTTCTTAGCTATCTAATTCTAACTCTAAGTAGTAGCTCAAGAATCTAATCTTCGAGAAATGCGATCAAAATCCATTCCTTCACGGTTAGATTCTGCTCACTTCTTCCCTTAAGCTTCCTTTCTTTTCTTCGATCCTACAAAACATCAATTGTAATCTTATCACATTATGTATTAAGAATCTAGAATAGAAGCTTAAAAGAGTTAGTTAATGGATTTTACCTATATTAGAGCCATACATTTCGACTCTCCCATCTCTTAGATCTCTTAGGTAAATGGGGCAGCTTCGTCTCCAACGCCCTTTCTCTTGGCAATAAAAGCAAATTGACTCTTTAGGAACATGACATGGAACTACTTTAGACATTTCCTTTCTCTTATGATCAAACCTTTCGATCATAGCATGTCTTTCGTTGCCATTGTCTATATCCGTAGAGGTCTTGAAGGCAGATTCGCCAATCAACCTTGTTTTTCTATTGCGCCAAACCATTGCTGATTCAGCAGCAATAAGCATATAGGTGAGATCTATAAGGGTCACATTGCGGTTCATCATATAGTACTCTCTTACGAACTCACTATATGAGTTAGGAAGTGACTGAAGAACCCAATCAACAGCCATTTCCTCACAGACAACGGATCCCAACATTCTTACCCTATCAATGTGTGACTTCATCCCTAGGATGTGTGCACATACCGACTTTCCTTCTTTATGTTTACTTGCCAAAAGGGATTGAGTGATCTTGAACTTTTCAAGTCTTCGAACTTGTGGGTTAGGGAGAATAATTGGAGGAGGAGGAGGAAGTGAAGTATGATCTCTTGTTCCTCGATCGAATCGTGGAATATCATTTTCATGTGGAATGCTTGTTCCACGGGTTTTGAGAAGACCATAGTTGTCGAACTTTGACATCTACAAAACGGGAGAAAACGAATTCAAGTTAGTTGATTGATTGAGTCCTTAGCAAATCACCCAAATGAGATACTAAGGCTAGGACCCAACACTATATTCTACAACTCGGGAGAGGGATGTCGTAACCCTAATTGCAGAATATTTGTAGGTAAGTGAATGACGATTCACTAATTTCCACCACGAAAAATGAAAAAGAATTTAAGTTTTAAATCTATGAAAACTCCTAGATCCTTTGAGATTCATTGAACTTTCAATGGCATGTTTAAATCTCGATATGCCTCTCTTGTTTGTGACTGGGATGCCGAGGATCACAAAGCGGGTGTGAATAACCATGCAAACTTACATGGTGCCCTCACATGTTACAGTCACCTATTCGATGTGCCGGTAAACCACACACGCTCCACCGAACAATGACAAACATTGAGTCACCCTTTGCTACCTTTGCTTAGAACCATTTAGTGTGCCGGTAAACCACATACGCTCCACTAACGTCTTCACAAGGGCACAAAGTGTAATTTCATGGAATTGCATCAATTCACTTTTGCCTAAGTAACTAAGATTGGGAATTTTATGAAACCATTTAGTTACTTTTGTAATTCATTATACTTTTAATGGAACTTTTTTCGTCCTATCCTACCCGTTCGGCTAACGACCCTCCACTAGTCAAGAGTGCGGTGGGTAAGAGTGGATACCCATTCAATCGCCATTTTATAGGCAATTTCCTTAAACACCCCTTATAGACCAGCTTCGTGAATGAGGCCTACTAACGGTAAGACTGACTTTTACTCATACATATATATAATGTTAGACTTTTAATGTTATATATATAGTATAGGGTGTATTTTACACTTTTAAAATACTAGGTGGTTTAATTTAACAATTATACTTTTAATCCAATTAAATTGTTAACCTAAACTTTTATGGATTTATTAAACCTATTTTAATTATACACCTTAATTAATTAATAAAACCATAAGGGTGTGATTTGAACTTTTTCGAAACAATGCTAGAGTTTTTAGAATTTAACATTCCTAATTAAAATTTTAATCAATTTTTAAATTCCAAAACTTGAGGACAAGTTTTGAAACATTTCAAAACATCAGGGTTTAGAATTTAAATATACATCAAAATTAAACTATTTAATCAAAATTTAAATTCCAAAACTTGTGGGCAAGTTTTGAAACCTTTTTCAAAACATCAGGGTTTTAACTATTTAAATTTCAAAACAACAAAACTACTAGGTTCAAATTTAAACTATAAAACCTAAAGGGGAAAATATGAAACATTTCATAACACAAGGATCAAATAACAAATAATCTAAAATTAACATTTAATCACATAATTATCCATTTTTGATTTATTTAATGATTTCTTGCAAAACAATTTATCAATTTAATCAAAATAATTAATCAATTATCACATAAGGAAACAAATATTTTATTAATTGATAAATATCTTCAATTAGATCAAGAATATAGTCAAATATATCATAAAATCAGATTTATATTGATCTAATATGATAAGGTAACTATCCCAAAGCAAAAACAGCAAGAAATCCCGAGATATGCTCCATCTGACGAGTTGACTCGTCGAGTCTGTATGGACTCGGCGAGTTCATCTATGGACTCGGTGAGTCCAGCCTCCAGAAACCAAAAAAACGAATTTTTTAAACATATCAAGCATCAATACAATAGAAACAAGTCTAGGCTCTGATACCACTGATGGATTTTGGTCCTAAGAACATCCTATGTGCTCATACAAACCCTAATGCTTGGATCTAGGTTTCTCTATTGTACATGCAAGTTATCCAAGACTATAAACCCTAATTCTAGCATTCAAGTAATCATATTAACATGACAATAGGTTTAAGATGTTACCTTGATTGTTATGTAGCAATAACAATCCCAAATCTTCTTGTATTGACTTTAGAAAGCTTAGAGTCACAATTGTCACTCCTCTAATGGTTCACAAACACCATAAGCAAGAGGATGAAGAGGAGAGAGGATGGAGGCTACCCTAAAACGTGTGAAACCCTAAAAGAGGTCTTCCCCACGTTTTTGGTCATAAGGGATCTCTTTATATAGGAGGCCATTAGGGTTATCTAACAAGGAAACCCTAATTTGGATGCTTAAGCCCTAAGCAACCCATGGAGCCCTTTCCTTAATGCCTTGGACGATTTCATATGGGCTTCCCCCATAGAATTCGTCCACCTTATAATAAAAGGCAATCCATGACCCAAATTGCAATTATCTTATAATTACAATTTCAGTCCCTTAAGTTTAATCAATCTCTTTTAGTCACAAAACTAATTACCAATTAATTATTGACTAATATTAATTAAACAATATGATTTCTCCTTTAATATGTTATTCACATAATATATTAATAAATCATATTTAATCCTTTCTCTCCATAATTCATCCTATCAAGTTGCTTTGGTGAAGGCAACCCAAAAGGACCATGCACCATCGGGTCAAGTACATACCAAAATAGTTTTGAGAACATAGCAAATAAAACATTCTGCATCGTGTCTCATACGCTTCGGGTATAGGATCGATTGCAAATGCTTTAATATTTGACCATTCTAAAATTTTCCAAATGTCTTGCACATTTAGAGGGAAAAGGGACTAGAATCGATTTTGACTAAGATTATTAAACAACTATCAAAGGACAATCCAAAGTTCGCCGAGGATTGGTCGCTTGTGAGTAGTTGGAAGTATAGTATTGGAAAATATGGAAATGTTTCCATATTGGATGGACCATATCGACATTATTATGAATAGATAAGATTCTATTAAGAATAAATTGTCATATGGAAAATATGGAAATGTATCCATATTGGGAATTGAATATTGAAAAATCTATGACTAGATTAGAAACTTTTATGCAAAAGGATGTTCAAAGGAATGTACTTTGAGTAAGAAACATCATATCTAAGGAATTGTCTTGTAACAATCCCCGATAGAAGACTTTGTAATATCATTGGCAATAGTCTTTGTGACTTTGGTGCAGTAACATTACGAAAGGATCATTGCATAGAATATTAGAATCTAGCATATTCTATAAGTAGCAAGAATTTGATATTCTTTCACTTATGAAAAAGGATTTGGAGTTGTGAAATGAGAATGATTGGAAATGTGCTCAATTTGGTTTATTTCACAAAAGTGAGAACCATAGGTAAACATTGTGTGCATGCTAGGAGCATGGGACAAGTGTAATGATTCAAGTAAGAAGTTGATTACCCAAAATGACAAATAATGAGTAATCGATATGGTGATATATAAAAGGAGTTTTATTTATACTCAAAGGTTTGAGGCCATATGGGATTAGTATTATTCTTGTGTTTCATATTTGCATGTTTTGACTTCTAGAATAATTGAGTTTATTAAGAATAATCGAATCATTCAAACGAGCCACAGTTGTTCATATGTTGGAAGTAGATATGAAAGAAGACTGTCGTGAATTGGTGTGTGGATTGTCTGGAGGAGTATTAGACATAAGCAAATGTTTGCTGCAACGTTCATGAGTGCTTATGAATATGATTTAAGCATTGGATTAAACCCACGCTCACTTGGATCGCTCCATGAATTGTATCACGAGTGAATAGTGAGACGATAACATCTTATATTCTTGAAACCGAGATGTGTGAGTTGTATCTTGCGAATCGGTTGCACATTGATAATATGTAAACGCACTAGTAACTTGGTGTTATAAAAGATATTGTTGTGTGTGATTCGGTGAGTGAGTGCAAGCAAGCATTGTATCAAAGTTTATCCGTTCCTTTTATCCAAAGTAGGATAAAAGTGATATCTTTGGGCCCCTCGATGGTTTAGTGATGACAAACGTAAATGCTCGGCCGGGCTAGGGCTAATTTGATTTGTTCAATTAGTCAGTCGTCATAAATCGGGAATCGAGATATAGTACAAAGAGAATGATTTGAAATCCTATCTCATATGATATCTGGAATGGAGGAATATATGATCCCTTATCTAAGGACATGCGTATCTGATAGGATCAGAGTTGACAGCGGCTTTGGAAAGCTACGATTGCAGATTAGGATTTGAAGTCATACGCAGAATAGTTATTAGACTTATCCAAGTGGGAGACTGTTGGATTAGTGTCTAAGTCCATAACTATTTTGGTATGTACTTGACCTGATGGTGCATGGTCCTTTTGGGTTGCCTTCACCAAAGCAACTTGATAGGATGAATTATGGAGAGAAAGGATTAAATATGATTTATTAATATATTATGTGAATAATATATTAAAGGAGAAATCATATTGTTTAATTAATATTAGTCAATAATTAATTGGTAATTAGTTTTGTGACTAAAAGAGATTAATTAAACTTAAGGGACTGGAATTGTAATTATAAGATAATTGCAATTTGGGCCATGGATTGCCTTTTATTATAAGGTGAACGAATTCTATGGGGGAAGCCCATATGAAATCGTCCAAGGCCTTAAGGAAAGGGCTCCATGGGTTGCTTAGGGCTTAAGCATCCAAATTAGGGTTTCCAGGTTAGATAACCCTAATTGCCTCCCATATAAAGAGATCCCTTATGACCAAAAACGTGGCTAAGCTTTGTTCTAGGGTTTCACACGTTTTAGGGCAGCCTCCATCCTCTCTCCTCTTGCTTATGGTGTTTGTGAACCATTAGAGGAGTGACACTTGTGACTCTAAGCCTTCCAAAGTCAATACAAGGAGATTTGGGATTGTTATTGCTACATAACAATCAAGGTAATATCTTAAACCTATTCTCATGTTAATATGATTACTTGAATGCTAGAATTAGGGTTTATAGTCTTGGATAATTTGCATGTACAATAGAGAAACCTAGATCCAAGAATTAGGGTTTGTATGAGCACATAGGATGTTCTTAGGACCAAAACCCATCAGTTCTTTCGGTGTACACTGAGGGTACACGTTCAGGGTCAGCATTTTGTTCGGCCGCCAGAGCGAGACAGAGTCTACAGTAGGGTTGTAGTGGTTTTGTGGCATATGTGATGGATGCGAGGGCTGATATTGAGAGACCGAAGTCAGTTGATGAGGTTCCGATAGTGCGTGAGTTTCCGGATGTGTTTCCAGAGGACTTGTCGGGTGTGCCTCCGGAGAGGCTGGTAGAGTTTGGTATTGAATTGGTTCCAGGAGCTGTGCCTATCGCTAAGGCGCCGTATCGCCTTGCACCTCCGGAGATGCAGGAGTTGTCCTCGCAGCTTCAAGAAATGTTGGGAAAGGGGTTTATCAGGCCGAGCAGTTCGCCTTGGGGAGCGCCTATCCTTTTTGTCAAGAAGAAGGATGGCTCGCTCCGGATGTGCATCGATTATCGTGAGCTAAATAAGCTAACGGTCAAGAACCGTTACCCATTGCCCAGGATCGATGATTTGTTTGATCAGCTGCAGGGAGCATCTTGGTTCTCCAAGATCGATTTGAGGTTTGGGTATCATCAGATGAGGGTGCGGGAGGAGGACGTACAGAAGACAGCCTTCCGGACTCGATATGGGAATTACGAATTCGTGGTGATGCCTTTCGGACTCACTAACACACCAGTGGTGTTCAAGGATCTCATGAACAGGGTGTGCAGACCGATGTTGGATCGCTCGGTGATCGTGTTCATCGACGACATTCTGGTGTATTCGAGAACCAGAGAGCAGCATGAGGAGCATTTGAGGGAGATCCTCGGAGTTCTGAGATCGGAGAGGCTTTATGCCAAGTTCTCCAAATGTGAGTTCTGGTTACGAGAGGTCCAGTTTTTGGGGTATCTCGTTAACCAGAAGGGGATTTTAGTCGACCCGGCCAAGATTGAGGCGGTTATGAGGTGGGAGGTGCCGAGATCACCCACTGAGATCAGGAGTTTTCTAGGATTGGCCGGCTATTATCGGAGATTTATTAAGGATTTCTCCAAGATCGTTGTGCCCCTCACCAAGTTGACCCGGAAGGGTGTTGCGTTTTCTTGGGGTCCAGAGCAGCAGACCTCGTTCGAGACACTTTGCAGGGAGTTATGCGAAGCCCCAGTGTTAGCCCTTCCGGAAGGGATGTAGGATTTTGTGGTTTATTGTGACGCATCGATATCCGGATTAGGAGCGGTGCTTATGCAGAGGGGGTATGTGATAGCTTATGCATCGAGGCAGCTTAAGCCTCACGAGTCGAGATATCCCATGCATGATTTGGAGCTGGGGGCGGTAGTGTTCACTCTCAAGATCTGGCGACACTACTTGTACGGGGTTCGATGTATGATATACACGGACCACAAGAGCTTGAAGTATTTGATGGATCAGCCCA